>NC_057810.1:441945474-442203974 GCF_018294505.1 Triticum aestivum | reverse complement strand
TTCAGTTAACAGCCATCGATCGATAGCTCGGGTTCAGTAACGCGTAGCCTGCAGTGCAATCGCTCGCGTTCAGTTAGAGCCCAACGCCTCGCTCGGGTTCAGTTAGAGCCAACGCCTCGCAGACACGCGCGTATGTGTACGAGAGAAACGTGTATCGCTCAACCCCCGACCTCCCACCGTAACCGGCAACTCCCCGAAATTTTCCTCCCCCTTGCTTCTACCACGTTTTTTTCCGTCATGGACGGCCCAAAGAATGTCATGCAGCTGCGTCTCCAGCCCGCCCAGGACGAAAAGCCCATTTTCTGTCATGATTTTTTGTCATAGAAGTAGGAGCCCACCACATCTATGATGATACCGGGTTTTGTCACAATTTATTCATAGAAGTGTCATATGTATGACAGAAAAAAAATTCGTTCGGCCCAAAATGTCACGGATGTGTCTTTTTTTGTAGTGTATGCCGGTCTTCGACGAGTTTGGGTTTGTGCGGCCGGGGCCTCCCCCACCGCCTACTGCTTTCGTGCACCTATCCTCTGATGATCAATCCTCCGAGGCCACCAAGGACGGGCTCGTGGAAGAATCCTCTGCCCCGCGGCAGAGGGAGCTCCTCCGCAATTTCCTTGACGATGATGATGATGAGACCCTGTTGGTGGGGGTGTCGCGCCCTGTTGGAGTCACCACGAGATCCGGGGCGTCCTCTTTGAAGCAGCCTGAGCGGGCGGCCGCGAAGAAATGCAGGACTGCGCTGATTCCTCTAGGCGGCACTCCACCTTCGCCGATGACGTCCCGGGCGGCTCCAACCGCGAGTTCTCCCGCTCCCAAGGGCATGGCACCAGCTGCTCCGCCTCAGCGCCCGCTGCTGAGCATGAAGAGTAGTTATGCCTTAGGTGGCCAGTAAGTCTTTTCCTTAACCTTGTTTGTTGATTCTTGAAGCGACGCTTAGTGCCTTCGTCTGTCATTAGGCAGCAGCCGTCGAAGAAATAGAAGGAGGGCATGGAGGTTGTCATGGCTGCAGGCACTAAAGTGGCCGTCGCGGCCCTGGTGAAGGAGAATGCTGCTGCCTCTGTAGCCCCAATGGTGATGTTGTTGCCCGTAGCCATGGAAGCCCGTCCTCAGGAGGTGACGGTGCCCTCAGTAGGCCTGACCCCTCTGGCGCCTAACCTTGTCGCAGCTGCTGAGGTCGACCAGCCTTCGGAGCCCCTAGTCCTCCCTGAGGCTGAGGTTTCTTCTATCTTGGTGCTGAGGGCGTCTCCTCCCTTGCCCTGCGTGTGGTCAGGCCGTGGCGCTCCTGCCACCTCTGGGGCCCTGGAGGAGGCAAGGGCGGCGCTGGACCTCCTCCAGGGTGAACTTCAGGGCCCGGATCGTCGCTCAGCACAGGGACACCTGGGGCTAATTTCTGGTTGGCTCCAGGCCAACGCGTCTATTCGCGTGGCCTAGGGCTCTGTGGAGGAAGCTCAGAAGGTGCTCGGGGTGGCCGCCACGGCGCACAACCTAGCGCGGAAGGAGGCCACAGAAGCTAAGGGTCGTTGTCGCGTGGTGGAAGCTGAACTGAAGACTCTTCAGGATCAGCAGGCCGCCCAGGCGAGCCAGCTCCAGGAGCATGAGGAGAAGCTAAAGTCCCAGGAGGTTGCCGTTGCCGATCGAGACGCTGAGGTGAAGAAGGTGGCCTTGGAGTAGGCTGCGGAGCGCGACCGCCTGACAAAGCTGAAGGAGGCGGCGGAGGCGGCCCAAGAGGCCCTTGTCGAGGCCAAGAAGGTGGCCTCCATGGAGCCCAGCACTCTTGCCTCCCTCGAGGCACATTTCCACAAGGCCCAGAAATTGCTCTTTCGGGACGACTCCTCGAGGAAGGTGGTGGTGACGACCCCGAGGGAGAGCCCTGCTGCTCTACTTCCTGAAGTCTTGGCGGTGTTTGAATATGTTGTCGACGGGTTTGCCTCCTTGGTGGAAAGCGAGGCGCGCTCACTTTCTTCCTCGACTCTAACATGCATCTTCATCCATCTCTATCTTCAGGACGCCAGCTTCGACCTCTGCTCCTTCCTTACTCCAGTGGACTCTGACTCCCAGGACGCTGCTGCTGCCATCGTGAAGAGCTCTTTGGACACCATGCTGAGTAAGTTACTGGTCGTTGGTCCTTCAACCGAAGTTGACGGAATGGGTGACGCGCCTGACGGCGAAGCTCTGCTGGCGAGCGATGGTGATGCCCAGGTTTGATGAGGTGGCTCGGTGGTTCTACTTTTCCCTGTTTGTCCTATTTCATGCACCATGCCTCGAGGAGGTGTTTAAAACTATTTGCTTGGAACGATATGTCTTGTAATAATTAGATTATGCTCCCTTGACTTTTCCATTTACTTTGTTGTTCTGTGTCGGCAGAGCCCGGCCCCGCGCATACCTCAGCCACCGTTGGGTCATCCGGATCACCATGACGAGCCCAAGGGGTGAGGGGCTACGTGACCAGTTAGGCTCCTAAGACGCGATGCTCACGAGTCCTCCTTGACGTGCAAACAACTTAGGAAAAGGTTCGGGAGCAAGCCTTGGTGTTCTGCATCGGCAGGGCCCGGCCCCGCGCATACCTCAGCCGCCGTCGGGTTGCCCGGATCACCAGGACGAGCCCAAAGGGGTGAGGGCTACGTGGCCAGTTAGGCTTCTCAGGCGTGATGCTCGGGAGTCCCCCTTGATGTAAGAACGACCTGAAAAACAAGGGTGAAAGCCAGGCCTTGGCATTCTGCGTCGGCAGCGTCCGGCCTCGCACATACCCCAGCCGTCGTTGGGTCGTCCGGATCACCAGGACGAGCCCAAGGGGTGAGGGGCTACGTGGCTAGTTAGGCTCCTGAGGCGCGATGCTCAGGAGTCCCCCTTGACGTACGAATAGACCATCATACATTTCCCTCGCCGAGCTCTCGCTTGGGATGGGTGCACGAAGACCAGGCCCATGGGGCCTAGTGAGGTGGGGTACGCCAGGCGTGACCTGAGTGTAGCCCCCGTGCCCGGCCCCCTCGCGCTACCCTCCCAAGGGAGAGCAGCACGGTGAGTCTAGTCATTGAGCCCGGAGGCTCCCTGAGGTTAATGCGACCGCGAGGCCACCCCCAGTTGTTTATCACTAGCACGGAGCATAGCGCTTCCACTCTTGCACAGTCATAGCCGCTCCTCGGCAGTGTCGACGGCCAGCACGGAGCATGGTGCTTCCACTAGTGCGTGGGAGGGTCCTCCCTCTGAGGAGAACCCCCGGGGCGTGTACAGCCCCGCCCTGACACGTGGCTTGCACAGCAGGGCTGGAGGAGGTGTGTATGGGCACCCGTGAGCCAGCGTGGGACTCACGAGGCCCTACCTGAAGGCGGGTTGCGCCTGGTCTTGATGGGGGATGCTTGAGTTAGTCCTATGAGATGGTTAGGCAGCCTGTGCCGAATGAGTTTCCTGAGGTTATTGCATGAGAAGGCCAGACACCAACAGCCCCAGGAGGTGACGTGAATGGTACCGGCCTGCTAGACGGAGCTCAGCTGTTGGGTTTATAGACGCTGCAGGGACGGACCCGAGCACAGACGCCATGCCGAGTCTTCTCATGCAAAGATCCTAAAGAAAAAAACCGGTGCGCGGTTCCTATGGCCATGGGGGCACAAGGTCACGCGCCCTTACTCATTCGCCCATGATTAGCTCATGCGATAACAAGGCACCAAGGACCATGGGAGGTGACGTACACGGGGACTGGCCCGTGAGCCAGAGCTCAGCCACTTGGATTTAGCGACACTACAGGGACGGACCCGAGCACAGACGTCGTGCCAGTCCTTAATCATGAGGGTCGTGGGAGGGACTGCAAGGGCGCAAGACATTCTTAGTGACGAAGTGCCGGTCAGGCAATTAATAAGTCAAAAGTAACTTGCGAAGGATTTTAACTGGCTCTGATAGATGCAGAAAGGATACATGCCGTAGGGACGGACCCACACGGCCTGGGGATGATGCAGCCCGGGGGCGCCACCAGACTGAACAGACTAGATAGACGTAACCTAGTACCATTTCTGAAGAGGTGTTGAAGTAGCCAAAAAACGCGCGTCGCTGGAGTTGCTCCTCATGAGCCGCCCTGGTGCCGAGCCTCGGGAGGCTCGGAGGGACCGGGAGGCTCTTGAAGTTTCTCCTCCGTCTCTGCCTGGATCGCCTGATGCCTGGACTCGCAAGACGTCTGGACATCTCTCATGCAGCGTTGGAATGCTTCAGTCACGCCCAGCAGGCCGAAGGGCATGCGAACGTAGCTATGGGGTGGACCCTCGCACCAACCGACACGAGATGGCCAGATGAGTTGTCGAGACGCGACCCTATAGAGCCCGGGGATGTCGATGCAGACGCGGAACTCCTTACCCTCACCAGGGCAGTGCGCCTCGCGGTAGGCGGCGATCGCCTTGCAGAACCCTTCCTTCTTGAATCTCCTCGATTGCCTTGCTGATGAACTCCTGAACACCTGGTGCCCCACACCTGCTGCCTTCTCCTGGGAAGTGTGCTTTGAAGAGCGCCTCCACATGGTGCCCGAGTGCCTCCCTTGCGACATTGGCTAGGTTTGATGCCTTCCAAAGGAGTGTCCTCGAGCCCAGCCTGAGAGGGGCGCTAGGCGCGCCTCCCTATGTGATGGGTGAAGGTGCCGTGCCTGAAGATGCAAGGCTCAGCGCGGCGTCCTCAAGTGATACTTCCTCACGAGACCCCTGTCCCAGCTGCAATTTCTTCGTCTTGGGGGCGACTTCAGGAGGGAGGGCGCCATCTCTGTCTTCAAGGTTCTCGACTGCTGCAACCTGGAAAATGCGCTAGAGGGAGCACACTGCATCCTTCTCTTGACAGGCGACCGTGATGACGCCGCCGCTTCCTGGCATCTTGAGGACGTTGTAGCCGTGGTGCGTAGCTGCCATGAACTTGGCCAGTGCTGGGTACCCTAGGATGGTGTTCTAGGGCAGGCGGATGTCGGTGATGTCGAAGTCAATGAGCTTAGTGTGGTAGTTGTTGCGCTCGCCGAAGGTGACAGGGAGGCGAACCTGCCCTATCGGGTGTGTAAAACCATCAGTCACTCCTGAAAATGGCTTGGTTGGGTGAAGCTGGTAGTATGGCACTTGGAGCCTATCGAATGTCTGAACAGACAGAACATTGAGCCCTGCTCCGCCATCGATGAGAGTCTTGGTGACGACCATGTTGCCGATGACCGGGGAGCAGATCATGGGGGGCGCTCCAGCGGTTGCCGCGCACTTGAGCTGGTCAGAGGAGTCGAAGGTGATGGCGCACTTGGACCACCTGAGAGGGCGAGTTGCTTCAGGCTTGGGGAGCGCTGCATTCACCTCGCGCGCAAAATGCCTGAAGATGTGGTGAGAAGCTAGGGCCTGTGAGCCGCCCGAGATGCAAGAAATGGCCCGAGGCTCTTGGCAGCCCCCAGCCCCCTCGTCCTGGTGGTTATCTTCGTTCCTTCTTGGTGGTGGAGGCAGAGGAGGCAGAGCTGTGTTGCCTTGAGGGCACACCTCACAAGGATGCTCCCTCTAGTTGCCCTCGCGAGGCTGGCCCTGCGAGCGGTCCTCACGAGGCTGGTCGTGCCACTCTTGACGATGGTCGCGCCCGTCCCAGCATCCTCCTCCTCGGCTGCCTCCACGACCATAGCCTCGATCGTTGTGCTCAGGGCATCGACCGAGGCGTCCATCGCGGAGGGCCCTGAGCTCCTAACAGTCGTTGTTGTTGTGGTTGTGAACGTTGTGGAAGACGCAAAATAGCCGGTTGCTCTTGGATGACTCGGGGTGGTCGCAGCCGCGCTTCATCTCTGGCTCGGACGCAAGCATGGCTGGCCCCTTGCGCTTCACGTCTTTGGTCTTGGTCTTCTTGTCTTCTGGATCAGCATCAAGGAGCTCAAGGAGGGAGAGAAGTCCCTCCTCAGCCCTTGCGCGCTTGTTCGCCATGTTGAATATCTCCAGAGCAGTGCAGAGATCCTCGTGTATGGTGAGCTCCTCCTTCATCTTGACATAATGGACGCCATCAGTGAATGCTGAGATGATGGCCTCGTCCGACACCTTGGGGATCTTGAGGTGAACGTTGTTGAAGCGCTAGATATACTTCTGTAGGGTCTCTCCAGGTTGCTGCTTGATGCGATGCAGGTCGCCCGCGGCCGGAGGACAGTCGCAAGTGCCCTGGAAGTTGGCGATGAAGCGGCTGCACATCTCCTCCCAGGAAGAAACTGAACCCTCAGTCAGGTTCAAGAGCCAAGAGCGTGCACGATCCTTGAGGGCCATCGGGAACCAGTTTGCCATGATCTTCTTGAAGGAAATATGCCCTAGAGGCAATAATAAAGTTATTATTTATTTCCTTATTTCATGATAAATGTTAATTATTCATGCTAGAATTGTATTAACCAGAAACATAATATATGTGTGAATACATAGACAAACATAGTGTCAGTAGTATGCCTCTACTTGACTAGTTTGTTGATCAAAGATGGTTGTGTTTCCTAGCCATAGACATGAGTTGTCATTTGATTAACGGGATCACATCATTACAAGAATGATGTGATTGACTTGACCCATTCCGTTAGCTTAGCACTTGATCGTTTAGTATGTTGCTATTGCTTTCTTCATGACTTATACATGTTCCTATGACTATGAGATTATGCAACTCCCGTTTACCGGAGGAACACTTTGTGTGCTACCAAACGTCACAACTTAACTGAGTGATTATAAAGGAGCTCTACAGGTGTCTCCGAAGGTACATTTTGAGTGGGCGTATTTTGAGATTAGGATTTGACACTCCGATTGTCGGAGAGGTATCTCTGGGCCCTCTCGGTAATGCGCATCACTATAAGCCTTGCAAGCAATGTAACTAATGAGTTAGTTATGGAATGATGCATTTCATAACGAGTAAAGAGACTTGCCGGTAACGAGATTGAACTAGGTATTGAGATACCGACGATCGAATCTCGGGCAAATAACATACCGATGACAAAGGGAACAACGTATGTTGTTATGTGGTTTGACCGATAAAGATCTTTGTAGAATATGTAGGAGCCAATATGAGCATCCAGGTTCCACTATTGGTTATTGACCGGAAATGTGTCTCGGTCATGTCTACATAGTTCTCGAACCCGTAGGGTCCGCACGCTTAAGGTTTCGATGACAGTTATAATATGAGTTTATGAGTTTTGATGTACCGAAGGAGTTCGGAGTCCCGGATGAGATCGGGGACATGACGAGAAGTCTCGAAATGGTCGAGACGTAAAGATTGATATATTGGACGACTATATTCGGACATCGAAAAGGTTCCGAGTGATTCGGGTATTTTCTGGGGTACCGGGGAGTTACGGGAATACGAGGAAGAAGCAATGGGCCTCATGGGCCAAGTGGTGGAAGAGAGGAGACAAGGGCGCGCCCCCCTAGCCCAAACCGAATTGGACTAGGGGGCCGCCCCCCCCCCCTTTCCTCCTTTTCCTCCCTCTCCTTCCTTCTCCTTCTCCTTCCCTTCCTTCCCCTCTCCTACTTGGACTAGGAAAGAGGGGGGAATCCGAGTAGGATTGCCCCCCTTGGGCGTGCCACCTCCCCTTGGCCGGACCTCTCCTCCTCCCCCCCCTTTATATACGGAGGAAGGGGGCACCCCATAGACACAACAATTGATCTATTGATCTCTTAGCCGTGTGCGGTGCCCCCTTCCACCATAGTCCTCCTCGATAATATTGTAGCGGTGCTTAGGCGAAGCCCTGCAACGGTAGAACATCAAGATCGTCACCACGCCGTCGTGCTGACGGAACTCTCCCTCGACACTCGGCTGGATCGGAGTTCAAGGGACGTCATCGAGCTGAACGTGTGCTAGAACTTGGAGGTGCCGTAGTTTCGGTGCTTGATCGGTCGGGCCGTGAAGACGTACGACTACATCAACGCGTTGTTCTAACGCTTCCGCTTTCGGTCTACAAGGGTACGTGGACAACACTCTCCCCTCTCGTTGCTATGCATCACCATGATCTTGCGTGTGCGTAGGAATTTTTTTTGAAATTACTATGTTCCCCAACAGTGGCATCCGAGCCAGGTTTTATGCGTAGATGTTATATGCATGAGTAGAACACAAGTGAGTTGTGGGCGATACAATTCATACTGCTTACCAACATGTCATACTTTGGTTCGGCGGTATTGTTGGATGAAGCGGCCCGGACCGACATTACGCGCACGCTTACGTGAGACTGGTTTTACCGCCGTGCTTTGCACACAGGTGACTAGCTGGTTTCATTTTCTCAAACTTTAGTTGAACAGAGTGTGGCTACGCCCGGTCCTTGAGAAGGTTAAAACATCACTAACTTGATGAACTATCATTGTGGTTTTGATGCGTAGGTAAGAGCGGTTCTTGTTCAGCCCGTAGCAACCACGTAAAACTTGCAACAACAAAGTAGAGGACGTCTAACTTGTTTTTGCAGGGCATGTTGTGATGTGATATGGTCAAGACGTGATGAGATATAAGTTGTTGTATGAGATGATTATGTTTTGTTGAAGTTATCGGCAACTGGTAGAAGCCTTATGGTTGTCTCTTTATTGCATAAGATGCAAGCGCCAAATAATTGCTTTACTTTATCGCTATGCGATAGCAATAGTTGCAAGAGCAATAGTTGGTGAGACGACCATGTGACGACACATTGATATAGATCAAGATGATGGAGATCATGGTGTCATGCCGGTGACGATGGAGATCATGATAGTACTTTGGAGATGGAGATCAAAAGGCACAAGATGATGATGGCCATATCATGTCACATATTTTGATTGCATGTGATGTTTATCTTTTATACATCTTATTTTGCTTAGTTCAGTGGTAGCTTTATAAGATGATCTCTCACTAAATTTCAAGGTATAAGTGTTCTCCCTGAGTATGCACTGTTGAGAAAGTTCTTCATACTGAGACACCACGTGATGATCGGGTTTGATAGGCTCTACATTCAAATACAACGGGTGCAAAACAGTTGCACACGTGGAATACTCAGGTTAAACTTGACGAGCCTAGCATATATAGATATGGCCTCGGAACATTGAGACCGAAAGGTCGAGCATATAGTAGATATGATCAACATAGTGATGTTCACCATTGAAAACTACTCCATCTCATGTGATGATCGGACATGGTTTAGTTGATTTGGATCATGTGATCACTTAGATGATTAGAGGGATGTCTATCTAAGTGGGAGTTCTTAAGTAATATGATTAATTGAACTTTAGTTTATCATGAACTTAGTCCTGATAGTATTTTGCAAATTATGTTGTAGATCAATAGCTCGCGTTGTTGCTTCCCTATGTTTTTATATATGTTCCTAGAGAAAAATATGTTGAAAGATGTTAGTAGCAATGATGCAGATTGGATCCGTAATATGAGGATTATCCTCATTGCTGCACAGAAGAATTATGTCCTTAATGCACCACTAGGTGACAGACCTATTGCAGGAGCAGATGCAGATGTTATGAACGTTTGGCTAGCTCAATATGATGACTACTTGATAGTTTAGTGCACCATGCTTAACGGCTTACGGGACTTCAATGACGTTTTGAACGTCATGGAACATATGAGATGTTCCAGGAGTTGAAGTTAATATTTCAAGCAAATACCCAAGTTCAGATATATGAAGTCTCCAACAAGTTCTATAGCTAAAAGATGGAGGAGAATTGCTCAACTAGTGAGCACGTGCTCAGATTGTCTGGGTACTACAATCACTTGAATCAAGTGGGAGTTAATCTTCCAGATAATATAGTGACTGACAAAGTTCTCCATTCACCATTGCCAAGTTACTGGAACTTCGTGATGAACTATAGTATGCAAGGGATGACGAAAATGATTCCCGAGCTCTTCGTGATGTTGAAATCGATGAAGGTAGAAATCAAGAAAGAGCATCAAGTGTTGATGATTGACAAGACCACTAGTTTCAACAAAAGGGAAAACGGAAAGAAAGGGAAACTTCAAGTAGAATGGCAAGCAAGTTTTCACTCCCGTGAAGAATCCCAAAGCTGGACCAAAGCCTGAAACTGAGTGCTTCTACTGCAAAGGAAATGGTCACTGGAAGTGAAAATTCCCTAAATATTTGGTGAATAAGTAGGATGGCAAAGTGAACAAAGGTATATTTGATATACATGTTATTGATGTGTACCATACTAGTGTTTATAGTAGCCCCTGAGTATTTGATACTTGTTCGGTTGCTAAAAATTAGTAACTCGAAACAGGAGTTACAAAATAAACAGAGACTAGTTGAGAGTGAAGTGATGATGTGTGTTGGAAGTAGTTCCAAGATTGATATGATCATCATCGCACACTCCCTATACTTTCGGGATTAGTGTTAAACCTAAATAAATGTTATTTGGCGTTTGCATTGAGCATGAATATGATTTGACCATGTTTATTGCAATACAGTTATTCATTTAAAGTCAGAGAATAATTTTTGTTCTGTTTACATGAATAAAACCTTTGATGGTCATACACCCAATGAAAATAGTTTGTTGGATCTCGATCATAGTGATACACATATTCATAATATTGATGCCAAAAGATGCAAAGTTGATAATGATAGTACAACTTATTTGTGGCACTACCGTTTGGGTCATATCGGTGTAAAGCGCATGAAGAAACTCCATAAATATGGATTTTTGGAATCACTTGGTTATGAATCATTTGATGCTTGCGAACCGTGCCTTTTGGGCAAGATGACTAAAACTCCATTCTCCGGAACAATGGAACGAGCTACTGACTTGTTGGAAATAATACATACCAATGTATGCGGTCCAATGAGTGTTGATGCTCGTGGCAGGTATCATTATTTTCTGACCTTCACAGATGATTTGAGCAGATATGAGTGTATCTACTTAATGAAGCACAAGTCTGAAACATTTGAAAAGTTCAAAGAATTTCAGAGTGAAGTGGAGAATCATCAATAAAGTTTCTACGATCTGATCGTGGAGGAGAATATTTGAGTTACGAGTTTGGCCTTCATATAAAACAATGTGGAATAGTTTCACAGCTCACGCCACCTGGACCACCATAGTGTTATGGTGTGTCCGAACGTCGTAACCGCACTTTATTAGATATGGTGCGATCTATGATGTCTCTTATCGGTTTACCACTATCATTTTGGGGTTATGCATTAGAGACAACTGCATTCACGTTAAATAGGGCACCATCTAAATCCGTTGAGACAACACCGTATGAACTATGGTTTAGCAATAAACCTAAGCTGTCGTTTCTTAAAGTTTGGAGTTGTGATGCTTATGTGAAAAAGTTTTCAACCTGATAAGCTCAAACCCAAATCGGAGAAATGCGTCTTCATAGGATACCCAAAGGAGATTGTTGGGTACACCTTCTAATCACAGATCCGAAGGCAAAATATTTGTTGCTAAGAATGGATCCTTTCTAGAGAAGGAGTTTCTCTCGAAAGAAGTGAGTGGGAGGAAAGTAGAGCTTGATAAGGTAATTTGTACCTTCTCCTGAATTGCAAAGTAGTTCATCACAGAAATCAATTCCAGTGATTCCTACACCAATTAGTAAGGAAGCTAATGATGATGATCATGAAACTTCAGATTAAGTTACTACAAAACCTCATAGGTCTTCCAAAGTACAGTCCGCACCAGAGTGGTACGGTAATCCTGTTTTGTAAGTCATGTTACTAGACCATGATGAACCTACGAACTATGAGGAAGCGATGATGAGCCCAGATTCCACGAAATGGCTTGAAGGCCATGAAATCTGAGATAGGATCCATGTATGAGAACAAGTGTGGATTTTGGTGGACTTGCCCGATGATCGGCAATCCATAGAAAATAAATGGATCTTCAAGAGGAAGATAAATGCTGATAGTAGTGATACTATCTACAAAGCTCGACGTCTCGCAAAAAGGTTTTTCGACAAGTTCAAGGTGTTGAATACGATGAGATTTTCTCACTCGTATCGATGCTTAAGTCTGTCCGAATCATGTTAGCAATTGCCACATTTTATGAAATCTGGCAAATGGATGTCAAAACTGCATTCCTTAATGGATTTATTAAAGAAGAGTTGCATATGATGCAACAAGAAGGATTTGTCAATCCTAAAGGTGTTAAATGTGCAAGCTCCAGCGATCCATCTATGGACGGGTGCAAGCATCTCAGAGTTGGAATATACGCTTTCATAAGTTAATCAAAGCATATAGTTTTATACAGACTTATGGTGAAGCCTATATTTACAATAAAGTGAGTGGGAGCACTACCGCCTTTCTGATAAATATATGTGAGTAACATATTGTTGATCAAAAATGATGTAGAATTTTTCTAGAAAGCATAAAGGAGTATTTGAAAGGAGTTCTTTAGAAGAAAGACCTCAGTAAAGCTACTTACATATTGAGCATCAAGATCTGTTGAGATAGATCAAGACGCTTGAAAAGTTTTTCAATAAGTACATACCTTGTCAAGATTTTGAAGTAGTTCAAAATGGAACAATCAAAGAAAGAGTTCTTGCCTATGTTGCAAAGGTGTAAAATTGAGTAAGACTCCAATCCCGACCACGGCAGAAAATAGAGAAGAGAATGAAAGTCATTCCCTATGCCTAAGTCATAGGTTCTATAAAGTATGACATGTTGTGTACTAGACCTATTGTATACCCTGTCCTGAGTTTGGCAAGGGAATACAATTTTGATCTAAGAGTAGATCACTGGACAGCGGTCAAGAATATCCTTAGTGAGGACTAAGGAAATGTTTCTCGATTATGGAGGTGATAAAAGAGTTTGTCGTAAATAGTTACATTGGTGCAAGCTTTTACACCGATCCAGATGACTCTAAGTCTCAATCTGGATACATATTGAAAGTGGGAGCAATTAGCTAGAGTAGCTCCGTACAAAGCATTGTAGACATAGAATATTTTTGCAAAATACATACAACTCCGAATGTGACAGACCCGTTGACTAAACTTATCTCACGAGCAAAACATGATTACACCTTAGTACTCTTTGGGTGTTAATCACATAGCAATGTGAACTAGATTATTGACTCTAGTAAACCCTTTGTGTGTTGGTCACATGACGATGTGAACTATGGGTGTTAATCATATACAGATATGAATATTGGTGTTAAATCACATGGAGATGTGAACTAGATTATTGACTCTAGTGCAAGTGGGAGACTGAAGGAAATATGCCCTAGCGGAAATAATATAGTTATTATTTATTTTCTTGTTTCATGATAATTGTTTATTATTCATGCTAGAATTGTATTAACCGGAAACATAATACATGTGTGAATACATAGACAAACATAGTGTCACTAGTATGCCTCTACTTGACTACCTTGTTGATCAAAGATGGTTGTGTTTCCTAGCCATAGACATGAGTTGTCATTTGATTAACGGTATCACATCATTAGAAGAATGATGTGATTGCTTGACCCATTCTGTTAGCTTAGCACTTGATCGTTTAGTATGTTGCTATTGCTTTCCTCATGACTTATACATGTTCCTATGACTATGAGATTATGCAACTCCCGTTTACCGGAGGAACACTTTGTGTGCTACCAAACGTCACAACATAACTGGGTGATTATAAAGGAGCTCTACAGGTGTCTCCGAAGGTACATGTTGAGTTGGCGTATTTCGAGATTAGGATTTGTCACTCCGATTGTCGGAGAGGTGTCTCTGGGCCCTCTCGGTAATGCACATCACTATAAGCCTTGCAAGCAATGTTACTAATGAGTTAGTTACGGAATGATGCATTACATAACAAGTAAAGAGACTTGCCGGTAACGATATTGAACTAGGTATTGAGATACGGACGATCGAATCTCGGGCAAGTAACATACCGATGACAAAGGGAACAACATATGTTGTTATGCGGTTTGACCGATAAAGATCTTCGTAGAATATGTAGGAGCCAATATGAGCATCCAGGTTCCGCTATTGGTTATTGACCGGAAACGTGTCTCGGTCATGTCTACATAGTTCTCGAACCCGTAGGCTCCGCACGCTTAAGGTTTCAATGACAGTTATATTATGAGTTTATGAGTTTTGATGTATCGAAGGAGTTCGGAGTCCCGGATGAGATTGGGGATATGACGAGGAGTCTTAAAATGGTCGAGACATAAATATCGATATATTGGATGAATACATTCGGACATCGGAAAGGTTTCGAGTGATTCAGGTATTTTCGGGGGTACCGGGGAGTTACGGGAATTTGAGGAAGAAGCAATGGGCCTCATGGGCCAAGTGGTGGAAGAGAGGAGACAAGGGCGCGCCCCCCTAGCCCAAACCGAATTGGACTAGGGGGCTGGCCCCCCTTTCCTCCTTTTCCTCCCTCTCCTTCCTTCTCCTTCTCCTTCCCTTCCTTCCCCTCTCCTACTTGGACTAGGAAAGAGGGGGGGAATCCTACTTGGAGTAGGATTGCCCCCCTTGGGAGCGCCTCCTCCCCTTGGCCAGCCCTCTCCTCCCCCCTTATATACGGAGGAAGGGGACACGCCATAGACACAACAATTGATCTCTTGATCTCTTAGCCGTGTGCGGTGCCCCCCTCCACCATAGTCCTCCTCGATAATATTGTAGCGGTGCTTAGGCGAAGCCCTGCGACGGTAGAATATCAAGATCGTCACCACGCCGTGCCCACGTCAAGAGGTATGACACCTCCGACAAATTTTTTAACCTGCAAACTAAGGGATAAAAGCTCAATCATTGAGCATGTGCTCAGATTGTCTGAGTACTACAATCACTTGAATCGAGTGGGAGTTAATCTTCCAGATGAGATAGTGATGGTTCTCCATAGTTACTGTCACCAAGCTATTAGAGCTTCGTGATGAACTATAACATATCAGGGATAGACATGATGATCCTTGAGCAATTCGTGATGTTTGACATCGCGAAAGTAGAAATCGAGTAGGAGCATCAATTGTTGATGGTTAGTAAAACCACTAGTTTCAAGAAGGGCGAGGGCAAGAAGGGATACATCATGAAACAGCAAATCAGTTGTTGCTCTAGTGAAGAAACCCAAGATTGAACCCAAACCCAAGACTAAGTGCTTCTGTAATGAGGGAACGGTCACTGAAGCAGAACTACCCTAGATACTTGGTAGATGAGAAGGCTGGCATGGTTGACAGAAGTATATTGGATATACATTATATTAAATGTGTACTTTACTAGTACTCCTAGTAGCACCAGGGTATTAAGATACCGGTTCGGTTGCTAAGTGTTAGTAACTCGAAATAAAAGAGCTACGAAATAAACGGAGACTAGTTAAAGGTGAGATGACGATGTGTGTTGGAAGTGTTTCCAAGGTTGATGTGATCAAGCATCGCATGCTCCCTCTACCATCGAGATTGGTGTTAAACCTAAATAATTGTTATTTGGTGTTTGCGTTGAGCATAGACATGATTGGATTATGTTTATCTCAATACGGTTATTCATTTAAGGAGAATAATGGTTACTTTGTTTATTTGAATAATACCTTCAACGGTCTTGCACCTAAAATGAATGGTTTATTGAATCTCGATCATAGTGATACACATGTTCATGCCAAAAGATATAAGATAGTAATGATAGTACCACATACTTGTGGCACTGCCATTTGAGTCATACTGGTATAAAACGCATGAAGAAGCTCCATGTTGATGGATCTTTGGACTCACTCATTTTTGAAAAGATTGAGACATGCAAACCATGTCTATTGGTATATATGCATGAAGAAACTCCATACAGATGGATCATTTGGACTCACTTGATTTTGAATCACTTGAGACATGCAAATCATACCACATTGGCAAGATGACTGAAAGGCCTCGTTTTTCAGTGAGATGAAACAAGAGAGCAACTTGTTGGAAGTAATACATTTGATGTGTGCAATCCAATGAGTGCTGAGGCATGCAGTGAATATCGTTATGCTCTTACTTCACAGATGATTTGAGTAGATTCTAAGTATATTTACTTGATGAAACACGAGTCTGAATTATTGAAAGGTTCAAGCAATTTCAGAGTGAAGTTGAAGATCATCGTGGCAAGAGGATAATGTCAGATGTTGGGTTCCGGCAGACCCTCAAGGTTCGAACTCTGGGGTGCGCATGAAGATCTTCCCCCTACCGATTCATGTCTGATCGCCTCGTGAGAATCTAAGTTAACACGATGAACAACACATGGGACACAAGATTTATACTGGTTCGGGCAACCGTTGTGGTGTAATAACCTACTCCAGTGTGTGGTGTGGTGGATTGCCTCAGGGGCTGATGATGAACAGTACAAGGGAAGAACAACCTCGCGAGAGGTGTTCTTGATCTAGTGCGATGAACTGCTTGGGTGAGCTTGATCGCCTCTTAGATGCCGATCCCATCCTCCCCTACTGTGGTGGCTAGTCCTATTAATAGAAGACCTGGTCCTCTTCCCAAATATTGAGCGGGAAGGGCGCTAACAACGGCCATTTTGAAGGGGAACATCTAGTACAAGTTATCCTGACTAAAGTTGGTCTTCGACTGCCAAAGGCACTGGCGATGATGCCGTCTTGGGCTCCACGGTGACCTCCATCCTGCCGCTCTGCTGGTCTTGGTCTCGTTGCACCGGAATGGCAACCTTTGCCTGATGCCTCGGTACTCCACGCCTGCGCTTGCCCCCTTTGCACCAAAGAGGAAACAAGGACACTACACAGGCCGGCGCCCGCCTGGCGCCCGCCTGGTCTTGATCATCATGGCTTGTGTCACAAGCACCTCACAAGGTACCCTGCCTTGATCTCTCCGCCTCCTTGCGAGCCTGCCTAGCGAGGCCGTTCCTGAAGAAGTCTTGTGTCGTCCTCCTTGCGAGGCTTGGCCCCTCGCGAGGGTCTCGAGTCTTGAGCTGGTGAAGATGGGTCGTACTGGGCCACCACTTGAGCCACGCCGCAGGCCGCAGGCAGGCAAGTCTGGGGACTCCCGTTCCCAGAACACCGACAGTAGCCCCCGGGCCCAAGGCGTGCTCGAACTTGGCTTAGCGGAGAAGCGAAGGGGAAAGTGCGGAGCGCCGCGGGCCCCATCAGCCTGCGGCCTTGGGCGCCACGTGGCGGTTGATTGGACGTGGGTGCCTCCACTTCCCCACGCTCCCTTATTATGCGCCTAGCTAGGCAGCCACGAGGCTTGTACACAGTTATCCTCCCTTTGCCGCCTGCGCGCTTCTTGTTCCCTTTTCCACCTCAAGCCTCTGCTTCCGCCTCCAATCCATCTTGAGTTCTTCCCCTTCCCATTGCCATGGCACCAAAGAAAAAGGATAAGGGGAAGAAACCTGTGCCTTCGACCAGCGCGCCTCCGGCGGCTACTCCCACCGTCGACAAGTCACTCATACTTAATCTGGAAGCCCTGGAGAAGGTATGCTCCGCGCTTGCCTCCAGCTTCAATGAGTGCGGGAAGACGACGGTCTGGCCTGCGTCCCATGCCT
This sequence comes from Triticum aestivum, assembly GCF_018294505.1. Classification (NCBI taxonomy): domain Eukaryota; kingdom Viridiplantae; phylum Streptophyta; class Magnoliopsida; order Poales; family Poaceae; genus Triticum; species Triticum aestivum. Next base: position 442,186,619 of record NC_057810.1, on the reverse strand, counting down.
CCTTCGACAGGATCGTCACGGAGGTCCGATTCTTTGCTGATGCCCTGTGGGCGGGCCTGGTTCCCCCCTTTTCCGCTTTCTTCAACGCGGTTCTCTTCCATTATCAGATCCACATGATGTATCTTGGCCCCCAACCCATTACTTTGCTTGCTGTCTTCGCCTTCGTCTGCGAGGCCATGGTGGGGATTCATCCCTGTGTTTCCCTTCTGCACCACTTCTTCTCTCTACGCTTGTCCGACCCTTCCCGATGTTCGGGATGCGTGAGCTTTCAGGCCATGCCGGAGATGGACGCCTCGGGGGTCAACTTTGGCCTCCCACCTTCTGCGAGCGGGTTTTGGGAGCGGTGGCTGTATGTGGACGTTGGGCTGCCCAGCCCCCTACTTGTGCACCCAATGCTACCTGTTATTCCCAATGCTGGTTGGGGTCACAAGGAACTCACGATCCCCCAGCTTGCTTTCACCTGGCATCGCTTCGAGAGGCTGAGGGAGCTTGGAGTGACGGCGCCCAAGGTGGTGAAGGATTTCCTCCAGCATCGCATCGCTCCACTCCAGCGCCATTCCCGCCCAATGTGGGCTTACTCTGGTCGCCAGGACCGTATGAGGCTCCAGGAAGGGGATATCACGCCTGAGATGCTGAAGAAGGTGCTGCAGGTCCTGACTGGCGACCCCTCTCTAGGCAGCGTTCGTCACGAAGGCGCCCTGTTGTATCTTTGCACAAATAGGGTCAACTTCGTGAGGCGGATGCCCCGCTTCGTCGAATGGGGGCTGCGCCCGGTTGGCCTCTCCAGGCCACGCGAGAACCCGGTTGCTGTGGTCCTTCCCCCAGCCGCCCACGCCGACCTTGCCTTAGGAGCCGTTGCAGGGAGGCAAGTATTGGCGGGAGCTGGGGGGCCTGATGTCGAGGTGCTAATGTCGTGTGGGGCTCCTGAAGCATCATCCTCCGGAGCTTATGGAGCCCCTCTGGAGGTGGTGTCTGATGAGAGGGCGCGATTTGCGGTTCCCGAGGCCGAAGCCCCCGAGGCCTCGGTAGGCCACCAAGGGGTGGCACCTGGCCGCTCCTCTCAGGCTGCTGCTCCTGATGTAGGCCGTCTTGATGCCTCGGCTCCTATGCCGCGCGCCGGCCCTCACGTTGCGAGCTTGGGCCGGTTCCGCATAGATTTTGAGGCTCTCTGCAAGAGGAAGGAGGCTTCTTGTGGTGAAGATCTCCAGTTCCGCCCATTGAAGCATAGGAAGTACTTCGCCATGGATGAGTAAGTACCTCCTTCTTGTAGTTCCTTGCTTCCTGTTCCCTTTGCTGACTGTGGCCTTTCACGATCCCTCCTGATGAGCCCATAGAGCCAGCCGAGGAGCCTCTCCCAGAGGCTTCTTCTCCATCACCGACCTTGATTGTCCCGAGTCTGCGCGCCGCCCTTGGTGCAAGTTCGGCCGGAGAGGCGGGCCGACTTGCGGCGCGCCTCGAACCTGTCGGCGCGCCGCTCTTCCCTTGTGAGCTCTCCTTGGGCACATCCAGCTTGCCCTGAGCTCCTCCATTGGTCATAGGCGGCGAGTGGCCGAAGTCGATCTTCGGTCCTCAACAGGAGGTGGACTGACGCCTGGCTGGGTCCGTTGGGGGGCCCGCCCGGCGATCGCAGGTGCGCCAGCCCCCAGCCCCCTGCTGAGAGGGGGTGAACCACTCCAGGGCCCTCCGCCAGCGTCGATGGCGGAGGATGATGTTGACGACGTGCTTGGGCGTGCACGGGAGCGCACCGCCGTCCGCCAAGAGTTCCTCCAGAGGGCGGCCGATGCAGTGAGCCAGCTTGGCGCAGAGTTGGCGGGCGAAGACGCGCGTCTCGAAGCTGAAGGCTTGAGGCTAGTCGAGGAGCAGCGCAAGCTGAAGGCGGCTGTTGGTCTCGTGCGCCACCAGCGTGATCTCGAGAACGCCAAGGCCGAGGCATCCCTGGCGGCCTCTCGGGAGGCCTGCGCTTGAGCCACCGAGGAGGCTTAGGAAGCAGATCGGCGATGTGAAGCTGCGAAAGAGCGCGCGTGGGAGCCCCAAGACTGGTGCAACTCCCTGGAGCAGCAGGCGGAGTTGCGCCGAGCCGCCCTTGCGTTGCTGAAAGGGGGGCCCGCCGGAGAGGAGGAGTTCCGGAGGCGCGAGGAAACGCTGACATTGGAGGCTGCCGAGCGCAACCTCGATCTTGAGCGGTTAGAGACGAGGGAGGGCCAGGTCACCCAAGCGGAGGACGACGTTGATGCGCGGGAGGCCCGGATCCAGGAGGAGATTGACCGTCGCGTGGCGGAGGCTCGCGCCGGTCTTGAGCACGGGTATGAAGAGCGTCCGGAGTTGATCAAGGCTGAAGCTGTGGACAGGACCGCTGCCCTCAGGACCAGGCTGACTGAAGCCACTCAGCGAGCTGAGGCCACTGCTGTCACACTAAGCTCGGTGCAGGCTGAGCTAGCCTCCTCCCGCACGGAACTGCTTCTTCTTCAACAGTGGGTTGATGATGCCGAGGCCGTCGCGGAGCGGAATGCGGACGAGATCCGCCAGCGGCAGACGTTGGAACACATGCACGGCCCCATGCTCCGGATGCTCACGGAAAGGGCTAACGTGGCCTTGGGCAACATCTGCGAGGCAGTTGCTGAGGAGCCGCATGTGACCAACTACGCCGACAATCTCCGGTTCTTCACTGATGTGGTGACACATCTGGAGAACCGCTCTGAGAGGTCTCGCCAGCTGGTGGAGGAACAGAGCCACGGCCTGCTTGCGCGTGCATTCTCCCGCGTCTTCAGCCATCTCCAGAACATCGACCCCCTCTTTGACTTCGATGCCGCCGTCGCCCCGGTGCCTGAGGCCGTCTGAGGCGATCTAGCATGGTGGGTGGAGGACAATGTAGATGCGCTCGTCCGGGCCTTCACCTCTGACAAGGACGGGGTGAGCATTGCTGCTGATGAAGGCGACGTGGTGGACGGTGGTGAAGGCGGTGCCAACAACGGCGATGAAGAGGCTGGCGGCAACGACGGCGGTGCTAGCGATGCCTCCGGGGACGCCTTGGGGGATGCGGTGAGCGACATGTCCGATTGACCCCGCGCTCCCCCCCCCGCTGTTTGTCCTGCGTAGGAAGAGACTCGGACGTGGCCCTAAAGGTTGTGAGAGCATTTTGGGAGGGGAAGCCCCTCATGTAAAAAAGATTGTTGCCTACGTGTTGTTGAGATCGTCGCCGGATGGGTGCCTGCATGATGCCATGATTTTTGCGATGAGTAGGTTGCCGTAATTTTACCTTCGTCTTGGCGAGCCTAGAGTGGGATCGCAGTGTCCAACCATGGGCCTCATGAGGGTCCCATTTAACCATGCGGCGAGAGCCTGGCTGGAGCGAACGTCGGCCGCGGGACGGCGGGCGCACATGCTGGGCCCTGCCCTACTCGCGAGGGGCCCGCGAGAGGGAGGCAGCTAGTGTGAAATTCCAACTTGAACAAAAATTGGAGCACGAGAAAGCACACAAATAAGACACCCCCCCCCCGCACACAAAAAAACACAAATTCGACTTCAATTTAGATCCAAAACGAGAAAGCTTGTTCACACGAAAAGAAGCAAGAGCAAAAGGCCGCGTCAGGCACCTAGTCTAGTCTTCGATGTCTTCTCACCAGCGCGCAGCTAAGTGCTGCCACTGGCGTGGGAGGGAGCCCTCGAAGCCCGAGGGCGGCTCTCCGGAGACTCCGGGGCGTGTACATCCCCAACTCATTATTACGTGACAGTGTCACGGGCAGCAAGCTTCACAGGCACTGGGCCTTCTTCACAGGTACTGGCCTTGCTTCATATCGCCAGATGAGGGGCCCGCCTTGCGCCACCCTTGACCACCATCGACGGTGACCAGAAACCAGGACGACACCAATGGGGAAAAGGGGACGCCAGCGGTTCCCTTGACGACCACGGGTCCTCTGCCGGGGGTAGGCCCTGGGGCACCTCCCCGGCAAAGGGCCTACCTCCGAAGAATGCCTTGCTCCGCATGCCGTCGGGAGGAGTCTAGCTCTCGACCCCTCTCCTGCTGCCCCCAGTGCCCTCCTCCCGAGGGGAGGGAGGTTGTTGCACTGGGGCAGCCATCCGCTATCGTGACCTGAACCTCATGCGACCCATGGTTAGCATAAGCTTGCTCCTGTGGCATTAGCGGTACCCGGTAGTTGCTGCCGCCGGCGCGGTTGTTGAGACTTCCGTGGGGCTCCTGAAAGAGCTCGGCCTCTGTCGCCTCTTGCTCCCAGCCTGGCCCGAGGAACGAGTCGTGGTCTTCCTCCAGTGCGTACCCTCGATCCACCATGTGGGGCACGTAGGCCTCCGGGGTCACCACCCTAAAGGCCTCGTTGTAGAGCTCCGCGTGCCATGCAGTTCGACTCGAAGCTCCATCTTGGGGACGGTAGGGCGGCGGCCCGCTAGGACCATAGGCAGCGATGCACATGCCCTCGCCTACGAGGGGTGGTGCCGGCGCAGATTTCTGCCCGACGCTGATGGCCAGGCCGGTGTTGATGAAGCCTTGAGGCGCGCCCGGGGGCGTGTGGGCTCAGATTGGTCCGCCTCGTGATCCGCCCGGGGCCTGGGGTGGAAGCTGGACGCAGAACGGGGGAGCCCCTGACGTAGTGGCATCCAGGAGCTCGGCGACGCGCTCCAGGAGCACGTCGTGGCCGCTTTCTTGCAGTCTGCACCGTAGCAGCTCTCGTGCCACCGTGAGCGCGGCCTTCATGTTCGCCTGCTCCCGCTTGGTGTGTGGTGCCGTGGCCGCAGCATGGCTTGAGGCCCTCGCTGCCGACCGTACCTGCCACGGAGTGAGGGCAGGTGACGCCCGACCGCGTTGCCTGCGCCCGCGGTACCCTGCGGGACGCGGGCTGCCTGAGGTGCGGGGTTGAGGTCGCCTTGGGCAGGCGGCACGGCATGGGCAGGTCATGCCGCCAAGCGGTCGGAGTTGGCCGTCGGGTCACCGGACATGGAGGCGGTGAAGTGGAGGAACGTAGAACGGAAGAAGGGAGATTCCGGCGCACCCCTACCTGGCGCGTCAAATGTCGGATGTTGAGTTCTGGCGGACCCTTAAGGTTCGAACTCTAGGGTGCGCACGAAGATCTTCCCCCTACCGATTCACGTCCGATCGCCTCGTGAGAATCTAAGCTAAAACGATTAACAACACAAGGGACACGAGATTTATACTGGTTCAGGCCACCGTTGTGGTGTAATACCCTACTCCAGTGTGTGGTGTGGTGGATTGCCTCAGGGGCTGATGATGAACAGTACAGGGGAAGAATAGCCTCACGAGAGGTGTTCTTGAGCTGGTGCGATGAACTGCTTGGGTGAGCTCGATCGCCTCTTAGATGTCGATCCCACCCTCCCCTACCATGGTGGCTAGTCCTATTATAGAGGCCCTAGTCCTCTTCCCAAATATTGAGCGAGAAGGGCACCAACAACGGCCATTTTGAAGGGGAACATCTAGTACAAGTTATCCTGACTAAAGTTGGTCTTTGGCTGCCAAAGGCACTGGCGATGATGCCGTCTTCGGCTCCACGGTGACCTCCATCCCGCCGCTCTGCTGGTCTTGGTCTCGTTGCACCAGAATGGCAACCTTTGCCTGATGCCTCGGTACTCCACGCCTGCGCTTGCCCCCTTTGCACCAAAGAGGAAACAAGGACACTACGCAGGCCGGCACCCACCTGGTCTCGATCATCATGGCTTGCGTAACAAGCACCTCGTGGGGTACCCTGTCTTGATCTCTCCGCCTCCTCGTGAGCCTGCCCGGCGAGGCCGTTCCTGAGGACGTCTTGTGTCATCCGCCCCGCGAGGCTTGGCCCCTCGCGAGGGTCTTGAGTCTTGAGCTGGTGAAGATGGGTCGTACTGGGCCACCACTTGAGCCACGCCGCAGGCCGCAGGCAGGCAAGTCTGGGGACCCCCGATCCCAGAACGCCAACAGAAAAAATGTCTATGATATGATCATAGAGATGAATATCTAAGTTATGAGTTTGGTACACAATTAAGACCTTGGGGAAATTGTTTCATAACTAATACCGCCTGGAACTCCATAGTGTGATGGTGTGTCCGAACATCATAAATGCACCCTATTGGATATGGTGCATACCATGATGTCTCTTATCGAATTACCACTATTGTTTATGGGTTAGGCATTAGAGACAACCGCATTCACTTTAAATAGGGCACCACGTAATTCCATTGAGATGACACCGTACGAACTATGGTTTAGAGAAACCTAAGTTGTCATTTCTTAAAAGTTTAGGGTTGTGACGCTTATGTGAAAAAGTTTAGCCTGATAAGCTCGAACCGAAAGAGGATAAATGTATCATCATATGACACCCAAAAGAGTTGGGTATACCTCCTATTTCAGATCTGGAAGCAAAACTGATTGTTTCTAGAAACGGGTCCTTTCTCGAGGAAAATTTCTCTTGAAAAAATTGAGTGGGAGGATGGTGGAGACTTGATGAGGTTATTGAACCATCACTTCAACTAGTGTGTAGTAGTGCATAGGAAGTTGTTCATGTGGCGCCTACACCAATTGAAGTGGAAGCTAATGATAGTGATCATGAAACTTCAGATCAAGCCACTACCAAATCTTGTAGGTCGACAAGGATGCGTACTACTTCAGAGTGGTACATAATCCTGTCTTAGAGGTCATGTTGCTAGAAAACAATGAACCTACGAGCTATGGAGAAGCGATGGTGGGCCCGGATTCCGATGAATGGCTCGAGGCCATAAAATCCGAGAGAGGATCCATGTATGTAAACAAAGTATGGACTTTGGAAGAACCACTCGAGGGTCGTAAGGCTGTTGGGTGCAGATGGATTTTAAAAGGAAGACGAACAATCATGGTAAGTATCACCATTAAGAAAGCTCGACTTGTCATTAAGATATTTTCCATCAAGTTCAAGGAGCTGACTACGATGAGACTTTCTCACTCGTAGTGACGCTATGAGTCTGTTGGAATTATATTAGCAGTCACTGTATTTTTATGAAATCTTGCAGATAGGATGTCAAAACATTGTTTCCTCGATGATTTTCTTGAGGAAAGGTTGTATGTGATACGACCAGAAGGTTTTGTCAATCCTATAAGTTGCTAACAAGTATGCAAAGCTCCAGCAATCCTTCTTAGGACTGGAGTAAGCATCTCCGAGTTGGAACATACACTTTGATGAGATGATCAAATATTTTGGGTTTATACAAAGTTTATGAGAAACTGTATTTCCAAAGAAGTGAGTGGGAGCACTATAGAATTTCTGATGAGTATATGTTGTTGACATATTGTTGATCGGAAATGATGTAGAATTTCTAGAAAACATATAGGGTTGTTTGAAAGGTGTTTTTCAATGAAAACCTGGATTAAGCTACTTGAACATTGAGCATCAAGATCTATAAGGATAGATCAAAATCGCTTGATAGTACTTTTAAATGAATACATACCATGACAAGATTTTGAAGGAGTTCAAAATAGATCAGCAAAGAAGGAGTTCTTGGCTGTGTTATAAGGTACGAGTATTGAGTAAGACTCAAGATCTGACCACGACAGAAGAGAGAGAAAGGACGAAGGTTGTCCCCTATGCTTTAGGCGTAGGCTCTACAGTATGATATGCTATGTACAACACCTGGAGTGTGCCTTGCCATGAGTCAGTCAAGGGGTACAAGAGCGACCCGGGAATGGATCACATGATAGTGGTCAAACTTATCCTTGGTAACTAGTGGACTAAGGAATTTTATCGATTATGGAGGTGGTAAAAGAGTTTGACGTAAAGGGTTACGTCGATGCAATCTATGACACTAATCCGGATGACTCTGAGTAGTAAACCGGATTCGTATAGTAGAGCAGTTATTTGGAATAGCTCCAAATAGCGCGTGGAAGCTGCATCTAGGAGATGACATAGAGATTTGTAAAGCACACACGGATCTGAAAGATTCAGACCTGTTTGAAAGTGCAACTATCCCTAGGTGGTTTTGGTAATTCATAACAACATATAGCTCATTGAGCTAATGCTATTCCAAGACAAATATTTTAGGAAAGCTCAATGAATGACATGACATGGATGATGAAAGTGGATCCCTCAAAATACTAAGGATAAAGGATTGGCTCAAGCTCAAAAGCTCAAGACTCTTCATTTTACATTTTAGTGATCCAAGATCACATTGAGTCTATAGGAAAAGCCAATACTATCAAGGAGGGATGAGGTGTTGCTTAATGTGCCTCTTGCTTCAAGTGCTTAGTGATATGCTCCAAAAACCCTCAACTACTTTCTCACATCCACATATGACCTAAACCCAAAGTCAAAATCGGTCCCACCGATTCTTTCTATCCGGCGCCACCGAGTTCAAATGTCATAGCCACTGCCACAAACCCTAGGCAAATCGGTCTTACCAATAGGGATCTCGGTCTCACTGAGATGGGATTGTAATCTCTCTGTTTCCCTTCGTAACGTTTCTGTCTAACCGAAGTGAGCAATCGGTCCCACCGAGATTGCAATGTAAACTCCCTGTTTCCCTTTCATAACATTTCGGTCTCATCAAAATGAGTGAATCGGTCCCACCGAGTTTACCTGACCAACTCTCTGGAAAGCTCATTACCAAAATCGGTCTCACCGAGTTTGTGTAATCGGTCTCACCGAGATTACGTTATGCCCTAACCCTAACCATATCGTTCCTACTGAGTTGCATGTCGGTCCCACCGAAAATCCTAACGGTCACTAGGTTTACTAAATCGGTCCGACCGAGTTTGTTGATTCGGTCCCACCGAGTTTGGTAAATTGTGTGTAACGGTTAGATTTTGTGTGGAGGCTATATATACCCCTCCCCCTCCTCTCCATTCGTGGAGAGAGCCATCAGAACAAACCTACACTTCCAACTTACCATTTCTGAGAGAGAGCCACCTACTCATGTGTTGAGGCCAAGATATTCCATTCCTACCATATGAATCTTGATCTCTAGCCTTCCCCAAGTTGCTTTCCACTCAAATCTTCTTTCCACCAGATCCAAATCCCATGAGAGAGAGTTGAGTGTTGGGGAGACTATCATTTGAAGCACAAGAGCAAGGAGTTCATAATCAACGCACCATTTGTTACTTCTTGGAGAGTGGTGTCTCCTAGATTGGCTAGGTGTCACTTGGGAGCCTCTGACAAGATTGTGGAGTTGAACCAAGGAATTTGTAAGGGCAAGGAGATCGCCTACTTCGTGAAGATCTACCGCTAGTGAGGCAAGTCCTTCATGGGCGACGGCCATGGTGGGATAGACAAGGTTGCTTCTTCGTGGACCCTTCGTGGGTGGAGCCCTCCGTGGACTCGCGCAACCGTTACCCTTCGTGGGTTGAAGTCTCCATCAACGTGGATGTACGATAGCACCACCTATCGGAACCACGACAAAAACATTTGTGTCTCCAATTGTGTTTGAATCCTCCAAACCCTTCCCTTTACATTCTTGCAAGTTGCATGCTTTAATTTTCGCTGCTCATATACTCTTTGCATGCTTGCTTGAATTGTGTGATGATTGCTTGACTTGTCCAAAGATAGCTAAAATCTGCCAAAGTCTAAAATTGGGAAAAGGTTAAGTTTTTAATTGGTCAAGTAGTCTAATCCCCCCTCTAGACATACTTCAAGGTCCTACAAGTGGTATCAGAGCTTTGGTCTCCATTTGCTTTGATTCCATAGCTTTTGGTGGTCATAGCCTTGGTTTAACAACCTAGGAAAGTATGGCGTCTAGTGAGGGAAATTATCATCGTAGAGGTCCTTACTTTGATGGTACTAATTTTGCTAGTTGGAAGCATAAGATGAAAATGCATATTCTTGGACATAACCCCACCGTTTGGGCTATTGTGTGTATTGGCTTGCAAGATGAATTCTTTGATGGGAGAGAGCCAAACCGTGAAGCTAGCGCGGATGAATTGAAGATGCTACAATACAACACTCAAGCTTGTGATATCCTCTTCAATGGCTTGTGCCCCGAGGAATTCAACAAAATCAGTCGTCTTGAGAATGCAAAGGAAATTTGGGATACTTTGATTGATATGCATGAAGGTACCGACTTTGTCAAGGAATCCAAGTTGGATGTGCTCCAAAGTCAGCTTGACAAGTTCAAAATGAAGGATGGTGAAGGTGTCGCTGAAATGTACTCTAGGCTTGCTCTTATCACAAATGAGATTGCTGGCTTAGGGAGTGAAGAGATGACCGATAGATTCATCATCAAGAAGATCCTAAGAGCATTGGATGGAAAGTATGATACCGTGTGCACATTGATCCAAATGATGCCAAACTACAAAGATCTAAAACCAACGGAAGTCATTGGAAGAATTGTTGCTCATGAGATGTCACTCAAGGATAAGGAGGAACTTCACAACAAGTCAAGTGGTGCTTACAAAGCCTCATGTGAAGCCCCTACATCATCAAGTGAGAAACAAACCTTCAATGAAGAATTGAGCTTAATGGTGAAGAACTTCAACAAATTCTACAAGAGTAGAAGCAAAGAAAGAAGCTCTAAGTCAAGGTCCTACAATGACAAAAGATCTTCTAGTCGAGAGCGCAATTGCTACAATTGTGGGAGACCCGGACACTACTCCAATGAGTGTACGACACCCTACAAAAGAAGAGAAGATTCTCCAAAAAGAAGAAGCAAAAGAGAAGAATCACCACCAAGAGAGAGGAGGAGTAGAGATGATCGTTATGAACGAAGACCCTCACGGAGAAGCAAGGATTCAGAAAGGAAGGACAAGTCATCAAGGAGCTACACAAAACGAAGACATCAAGCTCATGTTGGTGAATGGATATCCGGCTCCGACTCCGACAATCACTCCGAGAGAAGCTATCACTCTGACTCTGAATATACTCAAGATGAAGGTTTTGCCAGTCTAGCACTTGTGTCAACCAACTCCTACGACATATTTGACTCACCAAATGAAGGAATTGGAAGATGCTTCATGGCCAAAGGTCCAAAGGTAACACATTCCGAGTATGTTGATTTCAATAGTGATGAAGATGACTTGCTAGTGGATGATGATTTACTTGTTGACAACTCTAGTGATGAATACTATGATGAAACGTCAATTAATCATGCTAATCAAGATAAAACGAATGACAATGATAAGGAGAAGATTGAGCTTCTAACTAAAGAACTAAACACTCTTAAGTTAGCTCATGAAACTATCTTCGAAGATCATCGAGTACTTTTAAGGGCTCATGAGAAGTTACGATTTGAAAAGCTCAATCTTGAGCAAGAGCATGCGTTCTTAAAGGAAATCAATGATGATCTCTGTAACAAAAGTTCTTCTTACATTGCCAAGTGATTACTCTTATCTACTTACATGCCTCAAGTCAAGTCTAGTAACAAGTACAAGAAAGATCCTTCCTCTAGTAGTAACAATAACAATGCCAAATCCAATGTTGTTGCTTCTAGTAGTTCTATTGATTCCACTAATGATTCTCTTAGCCAAGTTACACTTGAGCAAGAAAATAGCTTATTGAAGGGAATTATAGAAAAAGGTGTATACAAGAGCCTTGCCGGGAGTAAGCAATTCGAGGAAATTATACGCAAGCAAGGATTCCCATCAAGATGATGTGGATTCCGAAGAAGAAGAACTAGAGAGTTCTTGAGGGTGACTCTGCCAACATTCTTCACTCATATCATTATGGCAAGGACAAGTGCAATCAACTTCCACATCTTGCACTAGTTCAAGGAGTCACAAACCCTCCTGTTGGTAAGGCAAGGGACAAGGTAACCTAATGATTTCATGGACATCATCTTGTGTGAGCATCACTCTATGCCTATGGATATTCTTGTTTGTTCCTTGTGGGACTAACCCATGTAGGTATAAGTGCAACTCACTCCAAAGGATTGCTCCAAATGATCTACATCAAAATTGAGCATCCACATCTTCAACACCTACATGATGTCATCATCGACAAAACCCAAGGTTAGTTCATCCCTCTATGGGGGGATCTCACATCTAGGGGGAGCTTAACTCTAAGAATTGAGTCAAAGCAACTCTAATGATGTGAACACATCAATGCATTATGTAAAAGTGGTAACCCCACTTGAGCTTAAACGATGAGTATGACCTATGATCAAATGTTCTCATTTGACTCCTAAGTCAATGTACTCATATATAGATGACCTAGTCATCGCCAATTGTTTGATAGATGCTAGAATTGGTTGTGCATGCTTTGCCACATATTTCATTTGCCATTTTATTGTGTGAGCATGTTGGTTGCATATTTTACTCATTCAAGGACATCCACTTGTTACTTTGATTGATTGGCTTCTTTTTCTTTTTGCCAAGTGGATGGACAAGAATGCCTAAGAACCTTCTCTAGATATCTATGCTTTTCTCGTCTCAAACTCTATTCATGCTACATCACAAAATTTGATCAAGCCAAATTCGAACCACTCTGTGTGAGGAGCACTCGGAGTCCCCGATTCGTCATAGACTTAAACTTCCAAAACTTCTTTGTGATTCTCGGTCTGACCGATTCCTCCATTTCGGTCCTACCGAAATCACTTAGTCGATCTAGGTTTTCAATCTCGGTGCAACCAATTTGAACTTTTCGGTCACACCAAGTTGCTGTAACTGTATATATTTCTGCATCTCGGTGCCACCGAGTTGTTCCACTCGGTCACACTGACAGGGTCGGGCTATATATACTCACGGGCAAAATTTGGAAAACTTTCTCCGAATCTCTTCGCCTACGCATAGCTCGCTCTGCCTACCAAGTCTCTGGATCGTCTCCTTGTCGCCAGCCGCCTCCTGTCGCTGGTCTCTACCGCAATCAATGGAATTCACCCCCGTCGTTGCCGCCGTAGCTAGTTCATCGCCAAGCCAGGGTATGAACTCGATCACAGTGCTATTGTAACATCCCAAATTTTCAATTTGGAATGTTATACATAGATCATCATGCATATCATATTTTTGTTGCATCTTTAGCCTGATCCTAGAAATTCCACGCATCTCAAGGACCCTCGGATAGAGAGTTGGGGATTTCGTTATTTTCTTATTTGAGTTTTTCTCAAATTTTTGAAAATAGGATCATTGATTTTGTTTATTTTATCTTCAATTATTTCTACTACCAAAGATTCAGAGAGGGAATAAAATGACTTTCCCAAAATAAAGAAATAATGAAGATTTAATAAAAAAATCAAATAAGATTTATTTTGGAGTTTTTCGCCTTTTATTTGAATTTAGGAAAAATGCGCGTTTTTCAAAATTGCATTTAGGCCCCAAATAAATGTTCATCCAGTCCACCTTGATTTTAGAAGCCGAGGAAAATTTATTTCGGGATTTTTGGAGTCCGTTAGTATTTCTTTTTATTTTTCTACTCAGCATAATGTTTTAAAAAAAACGCACACCGACTCCGGGCCGTACCCGAGCGGGACTCCGCTCGGGAGCGCTATATAAATAGCGCCGGGACCCCGCCCCAGCCCGCCAGATCGCCCCGCCGCCAGCCCAACCCGCCGCCCCGGCCCACCCGCAAACCCTAACCCTAGCCAGCCGCCACCGCCCGCCAGATCCGCTGCCGCCAGCGCCCGCCGCCCGATGTCGCCGGACCCACCGGACTTCGTCGTCGCCGCCGCCGAGGTTTGCTGCCGCCTAGAACCGCGTGCCGCCGGTTTTCTTAAAAACCGGGCGGTTTTTCTTTACGGTTTTTTTCGTTTTTTTTAGTTTCGTTTTTTTTTGGTTTAGGTTAATTAGCGGACGTTCGTACGTTAGTTCGTTTTAACGAACGCCTTTGTCAGATTCGTTAAATTAACGAACGTTCGTTCGTTAATCCGTTCGTTGTTTTTCTTTTTCTCGGATTTTTTCGCAGTTATTTTCTGATCGTGATTTCTGATCCGATTTTCGTTCTAGTATAAATTTTTGCTCGTTTATCGGAATCAGGCGATTCAAGCGCTTGGAGTTTCGTCTCGAAACCCTCTTTCCGAATAATCAACTTAAACAAGTTTTTGCCTCTGTAAAATTTGACTTAGATCCAGATTAGTAAAAATGAAGTTGTTTTGTTTCGCCGTTTGACTTTCGTTGCTTTGTTTGATTTGGTTCTTTTTGCAAACCTGAGTTCTTAAGTTGAACATTCTGGTTGGATATTTTATTCAAGTTTTACCTGTGCATTAGAGGAGTACTTATTGTATGCTTGTTTGTTTGTCTGCGATAGAATACCTGGAGTGCGCCGCCTGTTACTTCGAGTCTCTAGGTTTCGCGGATCATCAGCAAGGCAAGTAACACTTGATCATACCTTTCTACTACCCAGTTTTTATGCATTAGATCTATCCTCAAACATTTCATGATTAGGATCTAATTAAATTATGGGATGGGAAGTAGATGAGGTAGTACCTATTACCTGTTTTACTATCAAACCTTTGGGAGTGACTTCTACGTTTGCTTATTATGCCATGCTATGCTAGTAGACGTGGACTGGGTGAGTGAATATCCATGACAGATGTGAGATTGTTAATTAATGGTTTATTTAAGGTGGCAACTTAAACACACATCTGGGTGGATTGAGGCACCTGTTTTCTAGAAGGACTTGCCTGTTTTTCTTCAGACCGCCACCCAGGCTCAAAGGGATCATGAGATTATTTCAAACTAGAAACTTACATGTGCAGCCACATGCTATTATGGGCTCTAGCATAGTTGACTAAGTTGTGCGAACTCTTACGGGGTGGACTAGCAGATGTAGGAGATGTAGGTTGGGACGGTCTACCCCTCATGTAAGGTGCTAGTGCTTCTGAAAGACTATGTCTCGGTCATCCGTTTCTCAAACACCTTGTAGTGCGAGAAAACAAGCGGAGGCATCGAGTCATGTGGGGAAAAGTGCGCAAACCTCTGCAGAGTGTACAAACTAATCATGATTAGCCGTGTCCCCGGTTATGGACATCTTGAGTATCTAGTACTTGATTATCATGTGAATCTCATCATGATACTTTAATTAATATTGTTGGGTTTTAATGAGTACTTTTTAATTGGGATTGAGGATGCTGTCAACCATTCTCAATGTTTAACAACCACCATGATAGTTAAATGAATTTATTCCTTTGCAGTAGGGAAAAATTGGCTTTATGCAAAACTATAACCATAGAGCTTTACCACCAGCCAAATTGCATGTAGTATAGCCTATCTCCATTGTTATTCTCTATGTGTTACATTGCCAGCATATTCCATGTGCTGACCCGTTTTCGGGCTGCAACGTTTCATGTTGCAGACTTTTCAGACGACGAGTAAGGTGCTTTTAGGTCGTGGTTCTATACTCAGTGATGCCGTTGGAGTTGATGGACTCGCTTATCTTCCAAGCCTTCCGCTGTTATCGTTTTAGATGGCCTTAAGCCATATTTATTTCAATAAGTTCTCTTTTGAGACTTTCGATGTAATAAGTGTGATTGCTACTCTGTTATAAATCCTCCAAGTACTATGTGGTGTCAGCATTACTGATCCAGGGATGACACTGAGCACAGAGACTTGACCATCTTAGGTCGGGTCGCTACAAGGTGGTATCAGAGCAAACGCTGACTGTAGGACACGGCCACTAAGCTTAAGCCCTAGATCACTACACTTTCTTCTCATTTCTGATTCCTCATCTTTTCTATTCCTTAGGATGGCGGATGCAAGGATCAAGTTCGTGCAACCAGATGAGAATTCACCTTTTGGATGTCACTTGAATGAAGCCGCTAGATACTTGAACATAGGAGTACCAAGCTTCACTGGAACTTTCAACGCCGCTTTACCCGAAGAGGAGCGCTGGAGGATTCAAGTCTACATTCCAGGAAGGACATTTGCACCAATCACAGAGCCAATAGAGTTTACCTTTGATGTGCCAACATGGAGCCTAGGAAAGAGCATGGCAGCTCACATCACCATGGGACGAATTGGAGAAGTTTACTACAACGACCTCAAGAATACTATCTACCAGATTTGTGGGCGCCGAGATGAGCATTGGGAGATGATCGCCACCAGGAGGGACAGATCAACCGCAGCTTATATTCAGGAGTTAAACCAACACATCCGACGCTAGGAGAATCAGATGTGCGCAGATATGGAGGAGCTACAGAAGGCTATGACCAGGATCAAGGAGCTAGAAGCAGAACTCAAGGCTACACGTAAGGACTATATGGAAGAAATCGTCGCTCCAGTAAGACAGAATGGTGACCTTAAGGAGAAGATTGGAGTATTCATGGGAGGTTCAGCACCCAGAGGAGAAGAGGATGAACATACATGTCCAGATAATCATATCATCATCGACGACACCGACTCGGATCCCGACGACAGCGATGATGACTATGTTGATGAAGTTGGAGCAGATATCATGGAATCTTCATCGGAGCAGTTTTTCTAGTTGACCACCATAACAGTAGTAGAATTTTCCACCATTTAATTACTTTAGTCCAAGCACTTTTGTAATGATAGTTAGACCGTTGGATGCCCTTGTTTAAATTGATTGGAATGATATTGTGTGTTTTGTCACATGTGCATATGGGCAGTGTTATCCCACTAGACATCATTTTATTCTTAACTCTTCCCTTTAAACCCTCAGATGCCTCCGAGACGCGACCCCGGATTTGTTTTCCCGCCAGAGATCACTCAGTTGATTCAGCAGCAGAATACCTTGATTCAAACATTGGTACAGAACCAAGGCAACAACAACAACAACAACAACCCACCACCACCACCACCTGTTGACCATTTGACCCGTTTCTTAAGGTTGAATCCGCCGGTGTTTTCCAATAGCACCGAGCCGATAGTAGCAGATGATTGGCTCCATAAGATAGGGAGGGAGTTGACCACTGCAGGATGTACAGATGGAGAAAGGGTGAAGTTTGCTGCACATCAGCTTGAAGGACCCGCAACAGCATGGTGGGAGAATTTTACAGCCACTTACCCTGTAGACACTGTCACATGGAATCAGTTTCAGCAAGCTTTTCGCACTGCCCATGTTTCAGCAGGAGCTATGGCCATGAAGAAGCGTGAGTTTCGCAACTTACGCCAAGGAGGACAGACAGTTGGCCAGTATGTGGATGATTTTAGTAAGCTAGCACGTTATGCCCCAGATGACATTGCTACGGATGCAACTAAGCAGGAGAAGTTTCTAGAAGGACTGAATGATGAGCTGAGCATGCAGTTGATGGTAGCCACTTTCAATAACTACCAGGAGTTAGTAGATCGCGCTCTTATGATTGAGGGGAAGCAGCAGCAGATTGACAATCGTAAGAGGAAGTATGCACAGGGGAAGTAAAATTCTGGAGCTCAGCAGAAGCCACGTTTTACTCCAAAGTCAGGGGGACATTTTCAGCATACTCATGGAGTAGGTAGCTCGCACAATCATAATGGTGCAAAGAATGGAAACGGGAATGGAGGAAGCAATGGACAAAGCCGCACCAACCCGTCAACACCATCCAAGGCAGACCTGAGTCATATCACTTGTTATAAGTGTCGTAAGACGGGGCATTATGCAAATGATTGCCCAGAAGCTCAAAATGGAAATGGCAATGGAAGCTCAGGAAAGAAGCCGAACCCTTTCAACAGGGGGCAAGTGAACCACGTTACCGTGGAGGAGGTTGAAGCTCAGCCAGATGCAGTAATAGGTAAGTTTTTGGTTAAGACATTTACTGCAATTGTTCTTTTCGATACTGGTGCATCGCATTCATACATATCAAGAGGATTTGTGGATAAATATAAATTGCCAACCCAAGCACTTAGGTCACGCATGCTAGTAACCTCACCCGGAGCAGAGTATACGGCTGGTAAATGGTGTGATCGACTGCCATTAAGGATTGGACACCATGTATTTCCCTCAGACCTAATAGTTTTGGAATCGCAAGGTTTGGATGTGATATTAGGCATGGATTGGTTATCAAAGTATGGAGGGAACATTGATTGCGTCAGTAAGTCGATTTTGCTTACCACCCCTGAAGGAAGAAGGATCAAGTATGTATCACGGCATGAGCCAAGAAGAGCACATGTAAATTCCTTATCAGGAGTTGTGCAGGAGGAAGTACCAGTGGTAAGGGATTTCCCCGATGTATTTCCAGAAGAGTTGCCAGGCATGCCACCGGATAGAGACATTGAGTTCTTAATTGAGCTACTGCCGGGCACTGGACCTATATCCAAGAGACCGTACAGGATGCCAGCCCAAGATTTGGAGGAAATTAAGAAGCAGATCAAGGAGTTGTTGGATAAAGGTTTTATTCGCCCAAGTTCTTCACCTTGGGGATCGCCAGTACTTCTAGTGGAGAAGAAGGATGGATCGTTAAGAATGGTTGTTGATTATCGCGGATTGAATGAAGTAACAATCAAGAACAAGTACCCACTACCAATGATCAATGATCTGTTTGATTGGTTGCAAGGAGCTAAGGTGTTTTCCAAGATCAATTTGAGATCAGGGTACCATCAGTTGAAGATTCGAGAGCAAGATATACCGAAGATGGCTCTTACCACCAAGTATGGGATGTATGAGTATACCGTTATGTCATTTGGTCTGACTAACGCCCCAGTCTATTTTATGAACATGATGAACAAGGTGTTTATGGAGTTTTTGGATAAGTTCGTCGTGGTGTTCATTGATGATATTTTGGTTTTTTCAAAGAATGAAGAGGAACATAAGGAACACTTGCGTTTGGTACTCGAGAAGCTCAGAGAACATCAGCTATACGCCAAGTTCAGCAAGTGTGAGTTTTGGCTGAAGGAAGTTGGATTTATTGGACATGTTATATCCGGAGAAGGTATTGCCGTAGACCCCACTAAAGT
The DNA here is from genome assembly GCF_018294505.1 of Triticum aestivum. Classification (NCBI taxonomy): domain Eukaryota; kingdom Viridiplantae; phylum Streptophyta; class Magnoliopsida; order Poales; family Poaceae; genus Triticum; species Triticum aestivum. The sequence continues at coordinate 442,167,904 of NC_057810.1, read as the reverse complement.
TGTCACTGTGACAAACTAGGAAGCACCAACAATAGTTGGAGAGATCAGGAGTTTCCTTGGACTCGCAGGATACTACCGGAGATTCATTGAAAATTTCTCGAAGATTGCCAAGCCTATGACAGAGTTGTTGAAGAAGGATACTAAGTTCATTTGGACTGAAGAGTGTGAGGCTAGTTTCCAGGAGTTGAAGAAATGTTTGGTTACCTCACCAGTATTAATTCTGCTAGACCAGACTAAGGATTACGAAGTGTATTGCGACGCTTCACGTCGAGGACTTGGAGCAGTGCTTATGCAGGAGGGAAGAGTTGTTTCGTATGCTTCACGACAGCTTAAGCCTCATGAGTTGAATTATGCTACTCATGATTTGGAGTTAGCAGCCGCAGTGCATGCACTGAAAACATGGAGACATTTTCTCATTGGAAATCATTGTGTACACGGATCACAAGAGTTTGAAGTACATCTTCACGCAGAAGGAGTTAAATCTCAGGCAGAGGAGATGGTTGGAGCTTATTAAGGATTATGATATGAGATTGCATTATCACCCCGGGAAGGCTAACGTTGTAGCAGATGCATTGAGCCGTAAGAGCCACGTCAATACACTAATGATGGGAGGAATACCCAAGGAGTTAGCCGAGGACCTTCGAGAGCTATGTTTGGAAATAGTTCCGAGAGGCTATGTAGCAGCATTGGAGATTCAGTCTACATTGATGGACAAAATCAGAGAAGCTCAAAAGGCAGATAAGGAAGTTGCCTCTATAAAGGAGAAAATGAACGAAGGAAAGGCTAAGGGATTTCGTGAGGATGAGTATGATACCCTACGATTTGAGGACCGTGTTTATGTGCCCAATAACCCGGAGATCAGGAAGTTGATTCTGCAAGAGGCACATGATTCACCATATTCGATTCACCCCGGGAACACAAAGATGTATTTGGATTTGAAGGAAACATTCTGGTGGACCGGAATGAAGAAAGATATCGCAGAGTATGTAGCAGTTTGTGATGTATGTCAGAGGGCGAAGGCAGAACATCAAAAGCCAGCTGGATTGTTGCAGCCATTACCTATACCCGAATGGAAGTGGGACAAACTAGGCATGGATTTCATCACGGGATTTCCCAGGACTCGTTCAGGCTATGACTCGATTTGGGTTGTAGTCGATCGTTTGACGAAGGTAGCTCATTTCATTCCAGTAAAGACTACCTACAGCGGTGCCAAACTGGCTAAGATATACATGACAAGGATTGTATGTTTGCATGGAGTTCCGAGGAGTATCGTATCAGACAGAGGAACCCAATTCACCTCGAAGTTCTGGAAGCAATTGCACGAAACATTGGGAACCAGACTGGAGTTTAGCACAACTTTCCATCCGCAGACAGATGGACAGACCGAGAGAGTCAATCAGATTTTGGAGGATATGCTTAGAGCTTGTGTTTTGGATTATGGATCAAGTTGGGATGACAACTTGCCATACGCGGAGTTTTCTTACAACAACAATTATCAATCTAGTTTGAAGATGGCCCCTTTCGAAGCCTTGTACGGAAGGAGGTGCAGAACCCCGTTGTTGTGGGATGAGGTTGGAGACCGCCAATTGTTTGGACCGGATTTGATTAAGGAGTCTGAACAGAAAGTAAAGTTGATTCGCGATAGGCTCAAGGTAGCTCAGTCAAGGCAGAAGAGCTATGCAGATTCGAAACGCAAGGAGACAGAATATGAAGTCGGAGACAGAATTTATCTTCGAGTATCTCCAGTACGAGGAGTTAAGCGCTTTGGAGTTAAAGGCAAGTTAGCACCACATTTTGTGGGGCCATACAAGGTTTTGGAACGCATGGGAGAAGTAGCATACAAGTTGGAATTACCTGAGGGATTGTCAGGAGTTCACGATGTGTTCCATGTTTCACAGTTGAAGAAGTGTCACGCAGAGATAGTCGATATTCCACTGAGAGATACTGTGCCACTGGAAGCAATTCAGTTGAAGGATGATTTGACTTATGAGGACAAACCAGTTAGAATTCTGGATTATGCCAGTCGAGTTACCCGCAATAAGGTTATCAAGTTTTGCAAAGTTCAGTGGAGCCACCACACCGAGGAGGAAGCCACCTGGGAGCGAGAGGAAGATCTGCTCAAGGACCACCCTCACCTATTTGCTAGCCAACCCGAATCTCGAGGGCGAGATTCATCTTAAGAGGGGTAGGTTTGTAACATCCCAAATTTTCAATTTGCAATGTTATACATAGATCATAATGCATATCATATTTTTGTTGCATCTTTAGCCCGATCCTAGAAATTCCACGCAACTCAAGGACCCTCGGAGAGAGAGTTGGGGATTTCGTTATTTTCTTATTTGAGTTTTTCTCAAACTTTTGAAAATAGGATCATTGATTTTGTTTATTTTATCTTCAATTATTTCTACTACCAAAGATTCAGAGAGGGAATAAAATGACTTTCCCAAAATAAAGAAATAATGAAGATTTAATAAAAAAATCAAATAAGATTTATTTTGGAGTTTTTCGCCTTTTATTTGAATTTAGGAAAAATGCGCGTTTTTCAAAATTGCATTTAGGCCCCAAATAAATGTTCATCTAGTCCGGCTTGATTTTAGAAGCCGAGGAAAATTTATTTCGGGATTTTTGGAGTCCGTTAGTATTTCTTTTTATTTTTCTACCGAGCGTAATGTTTAAAAAAAACGCGCACCGACTCCGGGCCGTACCCGAGCGGGACTCCGCTCGGGGGCGCTATATAAATAGCACCGGGACCCCGCCCCAGCCCGCCAGATCGCCCCGCTGCCAGCCCAACCCGCCGCCCCGGCCCACCCGTAAACCCTAACCCTAGGCAGCCGCCGCCGCCCGCCAGATCCGCCGCCGCCGCCGCCGCCCGCCGTCGCCAGACCCGCCGGAGCCCCGCCGGACTTCGTCCTCGCCGCCGCCAAGGTTTGCCGCCGCCTCGAACCGCGTGGCGCCGGTTTTCTTAAAAACCGGGCGGTTTTTCTTTACGGTTTTTTTTCGTTTTTTTAGTTTCGGTTTTTTTTCGGTTTAGGTTAATTAGCGGACTTTCGTCCGTTAGTTTGTTTTAACGAATGTCTTTGTTTGATTCGTTAAATTAACAAACGTTTGTTCGTTAATCCGTTCGTAGTTTTTCTTTTTCTCGGATTTTTTCGCGGTTATTTTCTGATCGCGATTTCTGATCCGATTTTCGTTCTAGTATAACTTTTCGCTCATTTATCGGAATCAGGCGATTCAAGCGCCTGGAGTTTCGTCTCGAAACCCTCTTTCCGAATAATCAACTTAAACAAGTTTTTGCCTCTGTAAAATTTGACTTAGATCCAGATTAGTAAAAACGAAGCTGTTTTCTTTCGTCGTTTGACTTTCGTTGCTTTGTTTGATTTGGTTCTTTTTGCAAAACGGAGTTCTTAAGTTGAACATTCTGGTTGGATCTTTTATTCGAGTTTTACCTGTGCATTAGAGGAGTACTTATTGTATGCTTGTTTGTTTGTCTACGATAGAATACCCGGAGTGCGCCGCCTGTTACTTCGAGTCTCTAGGTTTCGCGGATCATCAGCAAGGCAAGTAACACTTGATCATACCTTTCTACTACCCAGTTTTTATGCATTAGATCTATCCTCAAACATTGCATGATTAGGATCTAATTAAATTGTGGGATGGGAAGTAGATGAGGTAGTACCTATTACCTGTTTTATTATCAAACCTTTGGGAGTTACTTCTACGTTTGCTTATTATGCCATGCTATGCTAGTAGACGTGGACTGGGTGAGTGAATATCCATGAAAGATGTGAGATTGTTAATTAATGGTTTATTTAAGGTGGCAACTTAAACACACATCTGGGTGGATTGAGGCACCTGTTTTCTAGCAGGACTTGCCTGTTTTTCTTCGGACCGCCACCCAGGCTCAAAGGGATCATGAGATTATTTCAAACTAGAAACTTACGTGTGCAGCCACATGCTATTATGGGCTCTAGCATAGTTGACTAAGTTGTGCGAACTCTTACGGGGTGGACTAGCAGATGTAGGGGATGTAGGTTGGTACGGTCTACCCCTCATGTAAGGTGCTAGTGCTTCTGAAAGACTATGTCTCGGTCATCCGTTTCTCAAACACCTTGTAGTGCGAGAAAACAAGCGGAGGCGATCGAGTCATGTGGGGAAAAGTGCGCAAACCTCTGCAGAGTGTACAAACTAATCATGATTAGCCGTGTCCCCGTCTTTGGACATCTTGAGTATCTAGTACTTGATTACCATGTGAATCTCATCATGATACTTTAATTAATATTGTTGGGTTTTAATGAGTACTTTTTAACTGGGATTGAGGATGCTGTCAACCATTCTCAATGTTTAACAACCACCATGACAGTTAAATGAATTTATTCCTTTGCAGTAGGGAAAAATTGGCTTTATGCAAAACTGTAACCATAGAGCTTTACCACCAGCCAAATTGCATGTAGTATAGCCTATCTCCATTGTTATTCTCTATGTGTTACATTGCCAGCATATTCCATGTGCTGACCCGTTTTCGGGCTGCAACGCTCCATGTTGCAGACTTTTCAGACGACGAGTAAGGTGCTTTTAGGTCGTGGTTCTATACTCAGTGATGCCGTTGGAGTTGATGGACTCGCTTATCTTCCAAGCCTTCCGCTGTTATCATTTTAGATGGCCTTAAGCCATATTTATTTCAATAAGTTCTCTTTTGAGACTTTCGATGTAATAAGTGTGATTGCTACTCTGTTATATATCCTCCAAGTACTATGTGGTGTCAGCATTACTGATCCAGGGATGACACTGAGCACAGAGACTTGACCGTCTGAGGTCGGGTCGCTACAGCTATCCCCGTCCGATTCATAGCACATTGTGTTCATTATGATTCTTGCCACGATTAAAACACTCCTATCCAGTCAATACAATCCTTAGAATAGATGCGATTTGGAAATTTAGGGTTAGGTTTCCGCCGAAACCATCTCGGACCCACCGAGTTGAAAAACTCGGTCCCACCGATTTGGCTAACGCCATTGCACTAGTAACTCTCGGTCTGACCGAGAATTGCTAATCGGTGTGACCGATTTTAGAACCTTGTGAAACCCTAGCAGTCTCGGTGCCACCGAACTGTGACTCGGTCCGACCGAGTTCACCAGTTTAGGTTCCAAAAACTGCTTTGGTATCACCGAGTTTGAAAATCCGTTGATCCGAAATGCTTTCTATGGAAAACTAAAACTAAGTTTTTGAATCATTCTTTTGCAAAAATCTCTGCATTTTGTGATGCTCATCCATTCTATCTCATCTATAACTATTCACAGGGTCAGCAGTCAGTGATTTCAGCATGTCAAACCAAAGTGATAGTTAGAACAAGTCAGAAGAGCACAATCACATGAGTGAGGGCACTAGTCCCTCTAGCACTTCAGATGATGGCAGCAGGAGCACCCCAAGCAATTTGCCTAAAGCTGCCACCAGGACAAGGAAGAAGAGAACCTCAGAATCTGAGGATGAGGATTATATGGTAGAAGAAGATGAGGCTACTTCCAAGAAGGTAGTGCTCAAAAAGGAGTATGGCTCAGCAAAGAACACAAAGCCTGGACTCAATAGGAAGGTCCCTGCCAACATGACACCTATGCTGAAGGTCAGAGGATCAACTCAAGTACCTGAAAAGCCTGATCCCAAATAGGCACCTGCTAGAAGAGTTACAACTTCCAAACCCAAGAAAGTTCCCACTGGAGAAACTATGAAATTTACCATTGAGTCAGAAGATGAAGCTGCTGGTCAAGATAAGAAGAAGAAGAGAGTCAGAACCACTACTGCCAAGGTTCTTGGCAACCCCTCTATGAGAAGAGACTCTGAAGAAGAGGAAGAAGAGGTTGTTGCGCCAGCACCCAAGGCACAAAAGCTGATGGGTGATGCTATAAAGTCAGGGGCTGCAACATCAAAGCCCAAGGAAGTACCCAAAGCTGCCCCCAAGCCTAAGATTGCACCAAAGAGGAATAACGGGAGTATTCCAGCTGCTGAGAAGAACAAGGCCCCAGTGCCTGAAGTTGCTGATGAGGAAGATGATGAAGGACAAGTCCTAAGGAAGCTAAAGCCCAAGATTCCAGACCACAATGATGCTCATCCTGTGGCTGAGAACATGAAGTTAAGAAAGGATGCAGGACTCAGACTGTGGAGGCTGTCAGATCCATATGCTATTAGAAGAAGCACTGCTGTTGATTACAGGTTCCACACTAAGGAACATCAGGATTTCTATGAGACAGTGTTGTTGGACAAGAAGCCTATAGTGTGTGATATGAGGTGGGTCGACTGGACCTACATGAAGGAGAATGAAGAACACTATCATGGAGTGCAAGACAGTTTCATTGCTTGTGGAGTTGCAGACTTTGTTGGGAAGAAGCTTACAAAGTGGAATGATGAGCTCAGTATGCAATTCTACTCCACAACACACTTCTATCCAGATGGCAGGATAGTTTGGATGTCTGAAGGTACAAGGTACCAGTCAACAATAGAGGAATGGGCCAATCTGATCAATGCCCCAAAAAAGAGTGAAGATGACTTGGATGTCTATGCCAAGAAGAAGATGGATCACAATACCATGGCTCATATGTACAAGGAAATCCCAGATGCTGCAGTTGAGACACATAAGTTTGGGTCAGTTCATTTTCTTCTGTCAGGGCTGCCAACAATCAATTGGATCCTAAGGCACACTCTATTGCCCAAGTCAGGTGACCACAACATGATTAGAGGGCATGCTATCAACTTGCTGCACTTGTTTGATGTGCCACAAAAATTCAATGTCATGAGCCTCATTGTTGAGACCATTAAGAGTACAACAGCAGACTAGAAGAGAAGTTGTGGGTATGCCCCACAGATTTAGGAATTGATTAACTAAAAGATGGGCACATGCACATACTTGCTGGGCAAAGAACATTTTGCTATCTATCCAGACTTTGAGGACAATCAAGTTGTGATGAATGAGAATGAACCATCATCAGTGCAAGCTCAAGAGAAGAAGGAGAAAGCAAAGAAAGAGAAGGCTGCCAAGATGCCAACTCAAGAGGAGGCATCTGAGTACTTTTTGAATAACAAGCAGGAGCAGCTTGGTTACTTTATAGCATCAACACTGAGGATTGATAAGGGGTTGGCCACCCTAACTCAAAACCAGGAGAGCTTGGAAAGAATCATGGAACAAAAATTCTATGATCTAGATGTCAAAGTAACTGAGATTCGGTCAGTTGTGGAGCAGCTCCAGGATGACATGCAGGAGAGGAAGGGCAACACAACCACCGACGCATTTGCCAGAGTGCCTAGAGCTCAGAGATCAGCTGCAGTGCTTGTGACATACACCAGAGCCACATCATCTGCACCAGCCACAGCTCCTACAGCTCCAGTGCAACCAGCTCCAGCACCAACTCCTCCAGCTCCATCCACATCAACTGAAGCCTTCGCCCAAGGAGCCATCTCTACACCACCACCTGAAGATCAAGCCTGAGAGTCGATCTAGAACTATGCTTTTTCTGTGAACTTTTTGGTAACTTGTTGCCAAAGGGGGAGAAAAATGTATAGATCATAGGCTTCGAGAGAGAGAGTGTTTCTTTTTGTTCTCTCTTGCTTTGGTGGTTAAACTTTGTTTGCTTTTGATTGCTTGAGATACTATGCTATTACTTGTGAGACCTTGATGATCATGTGTTTGATCATAAGCTACACTTATGCTTGTTAGATGATATTATCTTACCTATCCTTATATGATCATCCACTTTGCTTGGTGATGAGTGCATGTATTCAATCTTTATTATTTTGAGCGCTCCACCAAGATGTATGTGACATGGAAGAGTAACCCATGAGCCTAATTCCTTGTGCATTTGCAGTCCAAAGCAAATCTCAAACTATGCACAAATTTAGGGGGAGCTCTTGCTTATCACATACTTCTCAAAGCGACGATGTTTTTCAATCTTATTATCATTTGTCGAAGCTTTGATCTATATGTTTTCATCAATTACCAAAAAGGGGGAGATTGAAAGTGCAACTATCCCTAGGTGGTTTTGGTAATTCATAACAACATATAGCTCATTGAGCTAATGCTATTCCAAGACAAATATTTTAGGAAAGCTCAATGAATGGCATGGCATGGATGATGAAAGTGGATCCCTCAAAATACTAAGGACAAAGGATTGGCTCAAGCTCAAAAGCTCAAGGCTCTTCATTTTACATTTTAGTGATCCAAGATCACATTTAGTCTATAGGAAAAGCCAATACTATCAAGGAGGGATGAGGTGTTGCTTAATGAGCCTCTTGCTTCAAGTGCTTAGTGATATGCTCCAAAAACCCTCAACTACTTTCTCACATCCACATATGACCTAAACCCAAAGTCAAAATCGGTCCCACCGATTCTTTCTATCCGGCGCCACTGAGTTCAAATGTCATAGCCACTGCCACAAACCCTAGGCAAATAGGTCTTACTGATAGGGATCCCGGTCTCACCGAGATGGGATTGTAATCTCTCTGTTTCCCTTCATAACGTTTTGGTCTAACCGAAGTGAGTGATCGGTCCCACTGAGATTGCAATGTAAACTCCCTATTTCCCTTTCGTAACGTTTCGGTCTCACTGAAATGAGCGAATCGGTCCCACCGAGTTTACCTGACCAACTCTCTGGAAAGCTTATTACCAAAATCGGTCTCACCGAGTTTGTGTAATCGGTCTCACCGAGTTTGTGTAATCGGTCTCATCGAGATTACGTTATGCCCTAACCCTAACCATATCGGTCCTACCGAGTTGCATGTCGGTCCCACCAAAAATCCTAACGGTCACTAGGTTTACTAAATCGGTCCGACCGAGTTTGTTGATTCGGTCCCACCAAGTTTGGTAAATTGTATGTAACGGTTAGATTTTGTGTGGAGGCTATATATACCCCTCCACCTCCTCTCCACTCGTGGAGAGAGCCAACAGAACAAACCTACACTTCCAACTTACCATTTCTGAGAGAGAGCCACCTACTCATGTGTTGAGGCCAAGATATTCCATTCCAACCATATGAATATTGATCTCTAGCCTTCCCCAAGTTGCTTTCCACTCAAATCTTCTTTCCACCAGATCCAAATCCCATGAGAGAGAGTTGAGTGTTGGGGAGACTATCATTTTAAGCACAAGAGCAAGGAGTTCATCATCAACGCACCATTTGTTACTTCTTGGAGAGTGGTGTCTCCTAGATTGGCTAGGTGTCACTTGGGAGCCTCCGACAAGATTGTGGAGTTGAACCAAGGAGTTTGTAAGGGCAAGGAGATCGCCTACTTCATGAAGATCTACCGCTAGTGAGGCAAGTCCTTCGTGGGCGATGGCCATGGTGGGATAGACAAGGTTGCTTCTTCGTGGACCCTTCGTGGGTGGAGCCCTCCGTGGACTCGGGCAACCATTACCCTTTGTGGGTTGAAGTCTCCATCAACGTGGATGTACGATAGCACCACCTATCGGAACCACGACAAAAACATCCGTGTCTCCAATTGCGTTTGAATCCTCCAAACCCTTCCCTTTACATTCTTGCAAGTTGCATGCTTTAATTTCCGCTGCTCATATACTCTTTGCATGCTTTCTTGAATTGTGTGATGATTGCTTGACTTGTCCAAAGATAGCTAAAATCTGCCAAAGTCTAAAATTGGGAAAAGGTTAAGTTTTTAATTGGTCAAGTAGTCTAATCCCCCCCCTCTAGACATACTTCAAGGTCCTACACCGTTGACTAATAACCTCTCTCACAAGCGAGATATGATCAAACCCCATGGGTGTTGGATTCATTACAATCACATAGTGATGTGAACTAGATTCTTGACTCTAGTGCAAGTGGGAGAATGTTGGAAATATGCCCTAGAGGCAATAATAAAATGGTTATTATTATATTTCTTTGTTCATGATAATTGTCTATTGTTCATGCTATAATTGTATTAACTGGAAACTGTAATACATGTGTGAATACATAGACCACAACATGTCCCTAGTGAGCCTCTAGTTGACTAGCTCGTTGGTCAATAGATGGTTATGGTTTCCTGACCAAGGACATTAGATGTCATTGATAACGGGATCACATCATTATGAGAATGATGTGATGGACAAGACCCAATCCTAAGCATAGCACAAGATCCTATAGTTCGTTTGCTAAAAGCTTTTCTAATGTCAAGTATCATTTCCTTAGACCATGAGATTGTGCGACTCCCGGATACCGTAGGAATGCTTTGGGTGCACAAGATCACGTAGGGTATGAAGATACACTCATCCTCTCCCTCTCTTGTTGCTAGAATCCCCATAGATTGATCTTGATATTGCGTAGAAAATTTTGAATAATTGCTACGTTTCCCAACATGGATACCCCCATATCCAGGACGCCGACAGAGGGTCCCATTTTTAAAGGCCGCGGGGCGTGGCCGACTTGGGCAGGGGGTCGCGGCCACGGGGGCGGCTCGGACTTTGGCGGGAGTCCGGCGCGGGCACGTGGTCGGGGGCGAGGCGGTAGGCGGCTGGGCCCTTGGCCTGGCTCGGCTGGGTCGGCCCAGTCGGCGCGCGACTTTTTTTTGTAAAATAGTGCCGCGACGAAAATCCTAATAAAATAAAATAGAAATCCTAAAATTTCCAGAAACAATTTTCACCATCCCTACCTAATATTTGGGACATAGTGAACATTTTTCTGGACTAAATGCAAATTTTAAAATGCATGTTTTTCTCTAATTCAACCAAATAAAAATTGCAAATAAAATTCAAATAAAATAATTTGACTTCCAAATTTCTTTTCCAACATTTCTCCTCTGTTTTGAAGAAGTCATTTTATCTTCTCTCATTATTTTTATTGTTTTGAAATAATTGGAAAGAATTTGTTGAAATCAAATTGATCCATTTTTTCAAATTTGAATAAATTCAAAAATAAAAACTATATGAAAGCTCCAACTCTCTCCTTGGGTCCTTGAGTTGCTTAAGATTTCTTGGATCACAACCAAATAAAACCAAAATGCAATAAAATATGAAATGCATATGAATGATCTATGTATAACATCCAAATTGAAAATTGTGATGTTACAGCATAATAATACATAGCGTTAAGCACCATGTTTAAGTAGATATTACAGCAGGGAGAGGAGGTGTTTTGCAGCTGCATAGAAGGGGAGAGAGTTGGTGATGATGGCGGCGAAGTTGTGGGTGTAGATCGTCATCATGATCGTTGCCCCGACGGCAGTCCAGGGCCACCGGGAGAGAGGAGGAGAGAGTCCCCCTCCTTATTCTTCTTCCTTGGCCTCTCCACTAGATGGGAGGAGAGTTTCCCCTCTGGTCCATGGCTGCCATGGCAGTGGAGGGGTGGGAGCCCCTCCAAGACTGGATCTCTCTCTCTCTGTATATATATATATATATGTATGTATATATATATATATATATATATATATCTGTGTGTGTGTGTTCTCTTCTGTTCCACGTTCCTATTTTCTGGCCCTTCACCATTTCTTAATTCGCAGAGATCCGTAACTCCGTTTGGGCTAAAATTTTAACACAATTTTCTTTCGGATATTATCTTTCTTGCGGTGAAAGAAGGGAACCAATCGCCTTATAGGGGACCCACAAGCCTGACAAGTGCACCCTGGGTAGGGGTGCACCCCATGGGCTTATGCCCCCCTCGGGCGTCGTCTCACGTGGATTCTTTTTCCCAAAAATCACAAATATTCCAAAATAAATCTCTGTAAATTTTTATTCTGTTTGGACTTCATTTGATATGGATATTCTGCGAAACAAAAACCATGCAACAAATAGGAACTGGCACTGGGCACTGGTGTCAGGACCCCGACTCAATGCCACATCGATCTAGCATGTAACACCTCATATCACTTTGCGGCCTCACGCACGGTATTCCCACGGGTGCCGCCTTACCTTTGCCCGGGACCGTTTGCGCCTTTTGGCACACGTATATGATAGTGTCGCTAGCATCCATATGATAAGGAGCCCGGGCTGACATGGCTAGTCGTAAACCCAAAGTGGCACAAACTTACAGGGACAGGCATCCATGACCCAGCATCGAACGTGTCGGTCATCAGCGAGTGAATCCAGGCTGTAGCACTGGGCTAGCAGGACTCCGGTGAACCGGGCTGTAGCGGGCTAACAAGACTCCGGTATTCATCGCGTGACATTTCCCCGAAGGGACAGACACAGGAACGAAGAAGGACACATGCCGGCCAGCCCAAGTGTTCCGGAGCAGTAGCAAGCTACCATGGCTCGGTGGAAACACTAGGAGACATTTCCCGGTAAGAGAGGCTACTAAAGATAAACAACTAGATAGTCAGATCCCACACATACCAAGCATTTCAATAACATACACACAATATGCTCGATATGTGCAAATACAACATGGCATCACAACCTGACTCTACAACTCAAGTATTTATTCAATAGGCTCCGAGGAGCGAGATATTACAAACATGGGCCTCATGACCCGACATTCAGAGCATACAAGGCAAAGCACATGCGGAAGATATGATGTGTGAGTACAGACAACTATAAATGAAAAAGGCTGAGAAGCCTGACTATCTACCAGATCCTGCCGAGGGCACAAGATCGTAGCTGAGGTAACAAGCTAAACGTCGAAGTCCACGCGGAACTACTAGTGAGACTGAAGTCTCTCTGCAAAACATAAAATAGGCAAACGTGAGTACAAATGTACCCAGCAAGACTTACATCAGAACTAACTACATATGCATCATTGTCAACAAGGGGATGGTGGGGTTTAACTGCAGCAAGCCAGCTTTGACTCGGTGGCTAACCTGAACTACGACTGCAAGTAACTCTTTTGAGGTGGCGCACACGAGTCCACATATTCACCATATCAATACACCACTATGGATCCGCTCCCGTCTCCCTACGAGAACGCCATCCATAGCACTCACGCTTATCTTGCACATTTTAGAGTATCCACTTTCACTTGTTTATGAACTGTACAAGGGGTCCAAGTTTCCATATCCGAGGAATCCGGCTATTCGAATAGATGATGTTAACCCTGCAGGGGTGTACTTCTTCACACACGCTCTCGCCACTTACCGCCCTGTACACGTCATGTACCTCGGCAACCTTCAAGCGGAAGCCGGGCAAGGGAGTCGGCCACGACCTGACTAACCAAACAAGTCTATAGTCCAGGTTTATCGCCTATTCGGGTTCCATCCGCAAGGAGATCCGGCCGGGGTGTCGCTCACGGCCCCAAACGATGTGAGCAGGGTTCCCAAGCCCACCATCCGGGTGCCACTTGGTACACCATGCCACTGTGCCTAGTCTGTCCCAAGCCCACCTGTACCGGGTGCCACTTGGTAGACTACTAACACTACCTACAAACACCAGAAACTAGTTGCAACTCCTGGACAGAGATCATGTTGATTAATAAGTCGAGAGGGGTCGAGTTACCAGAACCCAATGTGTGGTAGTAACTGGTCATGGATCACAAACACAGAACTCAGTTCCTGAAGACGGCTGCAATGAGACAACCCACCATGTACTCCTACATGGCCTCTCACCGCCACCTTTACCAAAACGTGTTCACACACTTAGCTCACACACAGTAGGACATGTTCACACACCTCTGATTCATCCCCGATGAATCAGACCTGACTCAACTCTAAGCAGTAGCAGGCATGACAAACAAGCATGAATGAGTAGGCACAACAGGGCTCAAACAACTCCTACTCATGCTAGTGGGTTTCATCTATTTACTGTGGCAATGACAGGTCATGCAAAGGATAAAGGGGTTCAGCTACCGCAACAAGCAACAGATGAATCGTTGTTGTCCTAATGCAGTAAAAGAGAGCAGGAGCGAGAGAGTGGGATTTTATCGGAATGAACAAGGGGGTTTTGCTTGCCTGGCACTTCTGAAGATAACATTGAGTCTTCATCAGTGTCAACGATCACATCGTCGGTACAACGTCTACCGAGGGGGAACAACACCGGCAAACACAGAAGAAACACGATCAATGCAATGCACAATATGATGCATGCTATGACATGGCAACATGCTGGTGTTTTGAGCTAATGCAACTAGCAACAGATTAAATGAAGTTGGTTTGAATACAAGATTCAAATTCAAACTCCATATGTGATTATTCAAATGCCATTTAATTGATTTGTACTAAACAGCAGCTATAAATTGTTCTAACATGCATGAAAATGGTACAGATGGATTCCTTGAATTTTTCTGATAATTTTTCATATATAAATTATTTAATTTGGAGTTACGGTTGAATTTCTATGATTTTTAGAAGTTTTAGGCATTTTCTGGAATTTCCTGATTATTTTTAAATCCAGAAAATACTTATTGCGTCAGCACCACGTCACTGTGACGTCAGCAGAGTCAACTGGGCGCCCCAGGTCAAACCTGACCAGTGGGGTCCACTGGTCGGTGACTAGTGCTGGTTAGTGACAATGACAGGTGGGACCAGGTCAACAGCCACGTCAGCTTGGTCAAAGCTGACGTGTGGGCCCACGGTGGTTAGATTAAAACTTAACAGAAAAAGATAAGGATTAAATAAGGGCGTGGGGCCCATACGTCAGCGGCTCTGGAGAGGTTAGCTGGCCGTGATTAGTGCTAATCACGCGGCCACGTCGGCTAGTGACGCCGGCGACCATGGCGACGGCGGGACCTCGCCGGAGTTGCTCGGGATGGCGCTACAGCCCGCGGCTGGTCGCGCTGAGGGCACCAAGAGGGAGCCCGTGCTCCCGCGCATCTAGTGGCACATGCAGCTGGGCACAGGGAGGCCGGGGTTCGCCGGAAACGGGCTCCTGGCGGCGGCCGGAGTTCGGCCATGTGCGGGGTTGGGGCTGCGGCGCGCTAGGGGAGAAGCTGATGGTCCAGACGGCATCCGCGGGCCACCAGAAGCGCGCTGGTGCCACGGGTTCGAGCAGAGGGGCTCAGGTCAAGAGAGCTACGCGGCCATGGCGGTCGGCGGTGCTCGGGAATGTGGGCGGGGGTGCTACGGCACGGGAACGAGCAAAACGAAGGAGGGGAAACGGAGTGGAGCTCACAGCGAGTTCGTCGGCGGTCTCGTTGGGCTCGGGGACGGGTTGTGGACGACATATCGGCGGCGGAGATCGGCGGTGCCCGAGGTTGAAGATGATGTCGATGGCGGCGATACGGCACGTCCCCGGTTGCTTGGCTCGTCGAGGAGGCGTAGAAGGCGGAGGTGGGGCTCTCGGGCACGTCAGAGGGGCGAGGGGGAGGCGGTGGCCGCGGCAGTAGCAAGCGGCGGCGACGGGCTCCGCTCGGTGAGGAGAACAGAGGAGGAGGGGGGGAGAGTGTTCGGGGAAGAGAGAGGGAGCAGCGAGGGAGGAAGAGGAGCGAGGGGACACGAGGCGTCGTCGTGGTGTCGCTAGGGAGGCCGGGGGAAGCAGGAGGTGGCCGGGGCATCGCCAGCGCTCGCCACCGAGCAGCTTTGGTGCGAGGGGAGGAAGACGACAAGAGAAGGGTGGGCTGGGCCGCTGGAGGAGCTGGGCCAGGTAAGTGGGCGCCAGGTAAGTGGCTGGGCTTCTCTCTTTTATTTATTTTTCTTCTGTTTTGTTTTATTTAATTGCCACTGAATTTTAATTCAAACAGAATTTGAAAACAGTGCCAAAACTCCCCTGGATATTTTTAAGTCACTTAATGGACTTCTCCACATATACAAAAATATCTCAGGTCATTTGAAAATATATTCATTATATATTATGAATATAATTCCAAATTCAAATAGAATATGATTTAAATTCAATGTTCAAAATATTCCTCAAAAATGTTCATTATTTTTGGTTTGGTGTAAAACCCTTGCCAAAATATAACCAACATTAGTTAAGGCCATTTTGGAAACATTGAATGCATTTTCCAGGGTTCTTTGCCCCTCTTTTATTTAAGTTTTTGAGGCTTCCAAAATTCCTCAGTTCAAGTTTCATTTGAATCAAAACATGATGCTCTCATGAGGCCTAGCCTAATGCATAACAGGACCAGGGATGTGACAACTCACCCCCACTAAACAAAAATCTCGTCCCGAGATTCAAGCGTAGGGTAAGATGAAGGGGAACACACAACTAACGAAATCTTCACGATCCAGGTTGCACTTCAAATGAACGTTGATTCGTTCACCATCATTGTCTCGAAGTCTTGCTCTGAGAACTCCAACTAACATGACAAGAAGAGGAGAAGGAGACTCTAGAAGTATCGATCTTCTTGAAGGTCGAACAACTTAGGACTAACTCACGGAATGAGACATAGCAACATCTCTCGAGCTGAGAGACGAAGCACACATCTAGAGGGATGGAGTGGAACAAATGATGAGGGTTCACTAGGTAGACAACAATTTTCACGCTTAAGAAGGTGGTGAACGGTTGCCAACGTAGCGAGGAGTTTGGTTGCCATGATACCACAACGAGGCACCTTAGGGAAGGTGACTCGTAGAAATATCCCCTTAAGTGGCAAAAAGAATTACCTTTGATTCAGAGATCATTGAAACTCTTTATACCAGCCTAAGGAAATTCTCGAGCGATCGTTTGGAGGGGTTTGGTAGAATGGCATACCCGGACTTGGACGATGTGGATTACCTTGTTGAAGACAACGTAATGGATGAATTTGCTTACCACCGGAAATGGAAGAGACCCATGGTAGAATGGCACATTGGCGGTGGAAGCTAGGAACAAAATGCAAATGTTGGGAATGATTCTGGTAACTAGGGAAGAACCCAACAATAGAGAGTGAATTCACTATTTGAAAAGGTCATAGCATTGCCGAGGAAACTGAGAGGAATCCCAGTTAGTGCCAATGGTAACACCTAATGCTTGTGCGTGCTCTCAAGAACTTGAGCATTTCCATAATCATCAAGATTTTACCAATATCCGTGTCAAGGATCCTGGCAACACAACTTGCTACCATGATGAATGATGATGGATGATGCAGGTGCAAAGGAAGATAACACTTTCTCAGATTTCACCCTAGTGAGGCCAAGGAGACAAAATCTGGACGATCGACCGAGAGACATTTAGCACTCCGCTTCTAATGCTCTCCTTGATGTGCTAGCGTAACCCATTTACATGGTTTGGTATCTAGAACATCAAGTAAAAGGTCGGACTTCGGGAACACAAAAATCATAAGGCACAACTAGGGAGTAAATCCTACGAAGTCCTTATGGGGAGGTGGCCAACTTTCTCAATCAAGATACTACAGTAATAGGTCTTCCGGCTGGGTGTGTTGGCCATGACATCCACTTTACCGGTTACAGAGAGACCAATATTATAGTTCTTGGAAAAATTCTCCAACCATTATATCTGCCTGAGATTCAGACCTGGTTGGTGTCAAAATATTCCAGACTCATCGAGTCTAGGAAGAAAAATGAAAGTTTGCAACACAAATCGACGAGATAACGTTGCGAGATTCTCGGGAAATGAACTACGATAGCAAACTCCAAGACATGAGCTGGTTCTGCTACACACATGTGAACACGCTGTCCTGGACAAACATGACCACGTGGTAGTCTTACAATAAAACACTACTGAGTTCTGGTAGGGAACCATCATTGAGGATATAGGAATCTTGTGCATGAACTAGTATTTGCACAGCAACTCCTTTTCCTTGAACAAATCAATCAGTGGCTTGGTGTGCTAGGGATACATAGGGAATGAAGATGATCAGTCTATCAGACCATAGAATACTTCGCACATGCATGACTGACCTGGGATGATTCCAGAGGAACAAAAACAAACTTTCTCGAATTCACAACGGCAACTTGCATCCAATGCACATGAACTAGAGGAAGTCACTTCTTACATCCGAACATATGCTTCATGAGCTAGCATGAACAAATGCTTTCAAAAGTTTCCAGCACTAACTTAATGTTCAACAAAATCATGGAGGAGATAAGGATGTTGTCAATGGGCTCAACAACAATTCATCCGGGTTCCCTTTTAAAAGGAATTCCATAGTTAAGTGAACACGGTGATAGCATTGGTCAGACCAAAGAATATAATGGTGTATGCTCGAGGAAAATCCACGAGTAAGACAACATTACGAATATCGTTGGTTCTGATTTGATTTGACGATAGCCCATACTCAATCAAAGGTTTGGGTAAGATAATAGATCCAGCAATTGACCACGAGGATCAACCAATGAAGATATCATCTATCTTCAACACACTCACACACACACACACACAAGATATCCCTTAAGATGAACTAAATCGGACAAGCTTCCATCTTCCAACTCTCCAAGTTGTTGTTCAGTTTAGCCAACTAGCTCAGGGGTACCCAACACGAATTCTTGGAGAAAGGGTGGTTTACAGGAATAAACCAACTTGAGCACGAACTCAACATAGCGGTCAGGCGACAACCTGGTAATACTTCCGAGAAGATATACGGAAAATCACGAACCACCGATATGTTACTAAGCTCGAGAACAATCTTGCTTTTTAGGGCAAGATGATATGATCAAATGAGCGAGGACTTGGCAAAATCCTAACTCATCAATCAAAGAGTGCACCAGGAAATAAGGACTAGATAGCACAATCTATCTTAGAATGGTGATTCAATAACCAACATGCTAAGAATGAGAATATTCTCCATTTACTACCAAGCAACTAGTTGCTAGGGGTACTGATTTCACACATCATAGTTCACCCGTCGGCATTCCGGTTGCAACAACACGGAAGCCGAGAAATGAATAATGATGGCAAGAAGTATCACTATATCAAGAGTTCATAGGAGGGTGTGCAATTCCCATGACAATCTTGATGTAGAGATGATAATACTCCAAGGTAGGACAGAACAAGAGCTAGATTAGCATTTTGATCTGCGGAGTACAACTACTTTGACCCAATCCTGGATATGGATGAGGTTCTGGCGTTTGTTTCTCCTAGTCATCCTGAATGGAATGGCTTGACGGACCACAAGAGTAATAGGCATCGATAAACGAATGCACGCATACTCTTGACTATCAATTGATAGATGAGGGTCGGAAGACAACTAAAAAGAGGGACAACTCAAAGGAACATACGATTTTCTGAGTTGTGGATGCATGGTTTAGCATGTCGAACGAAATTCAACATATTTCTTCCGGATAACCCATGCAGAAAGGTAGAACTGGCAGAGCCACAATATATAATGGAGAACTCATCAAGAGCACTCTAGTTGTGATCGTTCAGTTCAAAAGAACTCCTGCCAAGAATGGTTCATGGTATTTGGAAGAACGATATACCACGGACCTCGAGGACTAACGCAAAGGTTACTAATATCCTAAAGGAACTAGCAAACACTATCAACATGAAGTAAGTAGAGTGAATCTCGGGTTCAAAACCCAGGAGGTAGAATACCTACTACTAAGTGGCATCACGGGATGCTTTTGGGAATGATGGCCAGAATCATCACACTGGGACACGAATCATGGCTAAATTACTAGATGATCCCCTAAGACAACTAGGGTCATAATAATAACTACAACATAAAGGTCGAGGCAGTAAAGTACCTCAACTCAACAATTAGTGTGATTGAGCTGGCATAAAGGAACATCGAAACCAGACGGAAAGGATTTTGCAAATGCATCAGACTCTTTGGAAACCTGGGATGACTCGGACAGCATAACGGCTGTAAATGCTCAAAAAAGATTTGAGATATTCACAAAAATGGTGGCATAACCACTCAGAAGCACAATATCAAGGTTTCGAGATCAACGGTTAACATACAGAAGTCGTAGGAACTGAACTCAAGCTTAAATCCAATAATCTTATAAGTCTACGGATTAGTAACACGTGATCCTGATACAAAGAAGAGATAGCCTAGTTCTTAATCCCCGTAGGAAAGATAAGATGACTCAGATCAGAAGGGCATGAGGTATAAGGAGTAAAAAGAGCCTTACGTTCCATCCCACAATCAATTCCCTTATATAACTAAAGAATTTCTAGACTCAACTTCGACCAGTTTGGCTTGGTAATCCTACAGGCAGTCAAGCTCTGATACCAAAGCTGTCAGGACCCCGACTCAATGCCACATCGATCTAGCATGTAACACCTCATATCACTTTGCGGCCTCACGCACGGTATTCCCACGGGTGCCGCCTTACCTTTGCCCGGGACCGTTTGCGCCTTTTGGCACACGTATATGATAGTGTCGCTAGCATCCATATGATAAGGAGCCCGGGCTGACATGGCTAGTCGTAAACCCAAAGTGGCACAAACTTACAGGGACAGGCATCCATGACCCAGCATCGAACGTGTCGGTCATCAGCGAGTGAATCCAGGCTGTAGCACTGGGCTAGCAGGACTCCGGTGAACCGGGCTGTAGCGGGCTAACAGGACTCCGGTATTCATCGCGTGACATTTCCCCGAAGGGACAGACACAGGAACGAAGAAGGACACATGCCGGCCAGCCCAAGTGTTCCGGAGCAGTAGCAAGCTACCATGGCTCGGTGGAAACACTAGGAGACATTTCCCGGTAAGAGAGGCTACTAAAGATAAACAACTAGATAGTCAGATCCCACACATACCAAGCATTTCAATAACATACACACAATATGCTCGATATGTGCAAATACAACATGGCATCACAACATGACTCTACAACTCAAGTATTTATTCAATAGGCTCCGAGGAGCGAGATATTACAAACATGGGCCTCATGACCCGACATTCAGAGCATACAAGGCAAAGCACATGCGGAAGCTATGATGTCTGAGTACAGACAACTATAAATGAAAAAGGCTGAGAAGCCTGACTATCTACCAGATCCTGCCGAGGGCACAAGATCGTAGCTGAGGTAACAAGCTAAACGTCGAAGTCCACGCGGAACTACTAGTGAGACTGAAGTCTCTCTGCAAAACATAAAATAGGCAAACGTGAGTACAAATGTACCCAGCAAGACTTACATCAGAACTAACTACATATGCATCATTGTCAACAAGGGGATGGTGGGGTTTAACTGCAGCAAGCCAGCTTTGACTCGGTGGCTAACCTGAACTACGACTGCAAGTAACTCTTTTGAGGTGGCGCACACGAGTCCACATATTCACCATATCAATACACCACTATGGATCCGCTCCCGTCTCCCTACGAGAACGCCATCCATAGCACTCACGCTTATCTTGCACATTTTAGAGTATCCACTTTCACTTGTTTATGAACTGTACAAGGGGTCCAAGTTTCCATATCCGAGGAATCCGGCTATTCGAATAGATGATGTTAACCCTGCAGGGGTGTACTTCTTCACACACGCTCTCGCCACTTACCGCCCTGTACACGTCATGTACCTCGGCAACCTTCAAGCGGAAGCCGGGCGAGGGAGTCGGCCACGACCTGACTAACCGAACAAGTCTCTAGTCCAGGTTTGTCGCCTATTCGGGTTCCATCCGCAAGGAGATCCGGCCGGGGTGTCGCTCACGGCCCCAAATGATGTGAGCAGGGTTCCCAAGCCCACCATCCGGGTGCCACTTGGTACACCGTGCCACTGTGCCTAGTCTGTCCCAAGCCCACCTGTACCGGGTGCCACTTGGTAGACTATTAACACTACCTACAAACACCAGAAACTAGTTGCAACTCCTGGACAGAGATCATGTTGATTAATAAGTCGAGAGGGGTCGAGTTACCGGAACCCAATGTGTGGTAGTAACTGGTCATGGATCACAAACACAGAACTCAGTTCCTGAAGACGGCTGCAATGGGACAACCCACCATGTACTCCTACATGGCCTCTCACCGCTACCTTTACCAAAACGTGTTCACACACTTAGCTCACACACAGTAGGACATGTTCACACACCTCTGATTCATCCCCGATGAATCAGACCTGACTCAACTCTAAGCAGTAGCAGGCATGACAAACAAGCATGAATGAGTAGGCACAACAGGGCTCAAACAACTCCTACTCATGCTAGTGGGTTTCATCTATTTACTGTGGCAATGACAGGTCATGCAAAGGATAAAGGGGTTCAGCTACCGCAACAAGCAACAGATGAATCGTTGTTGTCCTAATGCAGTAAAAGAGAGCAGGAGCGAGAGAGTGGGATTTTATCGGAATGAACAAGGGGGTTTTGCTTGCCTGGCACTTCTGAAGATAACATTGAGTCTTCATCAGTGTCAACGATCACATCGTCGGTACAACGTCTACCGAGGGGGAACAACACCGGCAAACACAGAAGAAACACGATCAATGCAATGCACAATATGATGCATGCTATGACATGGCAACGTACTGGTGTTTTGAGCTAATGCAACTAGCAACAGATTAAATGAAGTTGGTTTGAATACAAGATTCAAATTCAAATCCATATGTGATTATTCAAATGCCATTTAATTGATTTGTGCTAAACAGCAGCTATAAATTGTTCTAACATGCATGAAAATGGTACAGATGGATTCCTTGAATTTTTCTGATAATTTTTCATATATAAATTATTTAATTTGGAGTTACGGTTGAATTTCTATGATTTTTAGAAGTTTTAGGCATTTTCTGGAATTTCCTGATTATTTTTAAATCCAGAAAATACTTATTGCGTCAGCACCACGTCACTGTGACGTCAGCAGAGTCAACTGGGCGCCCCAGGTCAAACCTGACCAGTGGGGTCCACTGGTCGGTGACTAGTGCTGGTTAGTGACAATGACAGGTGGGACCAGGTCAACAGCCACGTCAGCTTGGTCAAAGCTGACGTGTGGGCCCATGGTGGTTAGATTAAAACTTAACAGAAAAAGATAAGGATTAAATAAGGGCGTGGGGCCCATACGTCAGCGGCTCTGGGGAGGTTAGCTGGCCGTGATTAGTGCTAATCACGCGACCACGTCGGCTAGTGACGCCGGCGACCATGGCGACGGCGGGACCTCGCCGGAGTTGCTCGGGATGGCGCTACAGCCCGCGGCTGGTCGCGCTGAGGGCACCAAGAGGGAGCCCGTGCTCCCGCGCATCTAGTGGCGCATGCAGCTGGGCACAGGGAGGCCGGGGTTCGCCGGAAACGGGCTCCTGGCGGCGGCCGGAGTTCGGCCATGTGCGGGGTTGGGGCTGCGGCGCGCTAGGGGAGAAGCTGATGGTCCAGACGGCATCCGCGGGCCACCAGAAGCGCGCTGGTGCCACGGGTTCGAGCAGAGGGGCTCAGGTCAGGAGAGCTACGCGGCCATGGCGGTCGGCGGTGCTCGGGAATGTGGGCGGGGGTGCTACGGCACGGGAACGAGCAAAACGAAGGAGGGGAAACGGAGTGGAGCTCACAGCGAGTTCGTCGGCGGTCTCGTTGGGCTCGGGGACGGGTTGTGGACGACATATCGGCGACGGAGATCGGCGGTGCCCGAGGTTGAAGATGATGTCGATGGCGGCGATACGGCGCGTCCCCGGTTGCTTGGCTCGTCGAGGAGGCGTAGAAGGCGGAGGTGGGGCTCTCGGGCACGTCAGAGGGGCGAGGGGGAGGCGGTGGCCGCGGCAGCAGCAAGCGGCGGCGACGGGCTCCGCTCGGTGAGGAGAACAGAGGAGGGGGGAGAGTGTTCGGGGAAGAGAGAGGGAGCAGCGAGGGAGGAAGAGGAGCGAGGGGACACGAGGCGTCGTCGTGGCGTCGCTAGGGAGGCCGGGGGAAGCAGGAGGTGGCCGGGGCATCGCCAGCGCTCGCCACCGAGCAGCTTCGGTGCGAGGGGAGGAAGACGACAGGAGAAGGGTGGGCTGGGCCGCTGGAGGAGCTGGGCCAGGTAAGTGGGCGCCAGGTAAGTGGCTGGGCTTCTCTCTTTTATTTATTTTTCTTCTTTTTTGTTTTATTTAATTGCCACTGAATTTTAATTCAAACAGAATTTGAAAACAGTGCCAAAACTCCCCTGGATATTTTTAAGTCACTTAATGGACTTCTCCACATATACAAAAATATCTCAGGTCATTTGAAAATATATTCATTATATATTATGAATATAATTCCAAATTCAAATAGAATATGATTTAAATTCAATGCTCAAAATATTCCTCAAAAATGTTCATTATTTTTGGTTTGGTGTAAAACCCTTGCCAAAATATAACCAACATTAGTTAAGGCCATTTTGGAAACATTGAATGCATTTTCCAGGGTTCTTTGCCCCTCTTTTATTTAAGTTTTTGAGGCTTCCAAAATTCCTCAGTTCAAGTTTCATTTGAATCAAAACATGATGCTCTCATGAGGCCTAGCCTAATGCATAACAGGACCAGGGATGTGACAACTGGATCAATATGTTGGTCCCAAAAATAATATAAAATGTCACAAAAAGTATATGAAAGTTGTAGAATATTGGCATGAAACATAAAAAATTATAGATACAACAGAGACGTATCAACATCTCCAAGCTTAACCCTACTCGTCCTCGAGTAGGTAAATGATAAAAAGATAATTATTGATGTGGAATGCCACCTACCAAAATCTTGATCATGTAATCTAATCATGGCATGAATATTAAGATACTAGTGATTCAAAACAATAGTCTATAATTTGACACAAAGACATCAACACTCAATCATACCACCAAAGAATCATGCCTTTCAGAATAAAAATGCTAAAGAATGCTATCCCTAGCCCGTCATGCTCAACCATTGATCCAGTCATGATGCACACAACATTAGCTATTCTCAATGCATAAAAATGAAAATAGTGCTCTCCAAATGGTGCTTGAATGAGAAGGTGATGAGTAAACAACAAAAGTAAAATAACATAAAGTAAATAGATTGGCCCTTCGCACAGGGAAGCGGGGATTTGTCGAGGTGCCAGAGCTCGAAGCTTAAAACAGATATGAATACATTTTGGGAGGTGTACTTTTCCTATCAATTTAACGACCAAGAGTTCTCAATATCTTGCATGCTAAACACATTATTGGCGGTTCCCAAGCGGGAAGGTAAAGTTTAGTCCCCCTCAACCATTCAAACACAAGCCATGGCTAGCCTAATCCTCGGGTGCCCTCCATACAATCAACTTTTCAGGGGAGTTTGTTTTGTTATTTTTTTCATATTGATCATAGGACTGGGCATCCCA
The DNA here is from genome assembly GCF_018294505.1 of Triticum aestivum. Taxonomy (NCBI): domain Eukaryota; kingdom Viridiplantae; phylum Streptophyta; class Magnoliopsida; order Poales; family Poaceae; genus Triticum; species Triticum aestivum. Next base: position 442,142,956 of record NC_057810.1, on the reverse strand, counting down.
AATACTAGCATCTCTCATGCAATGACAAGTGAATAAACACCCATCGTGAGAATAACTCGCTTAGCATGGAAGATACTGACCACCCCCTGCTGCTACATGAGCTGTACGGGCACACAAAACAAATGCTAATTTGAATGATTAGAGGTGGCACATGCAAATTTTTACTTGGAATGGCAGAGTAATACCGCATATAGGTAGATATGGTGGACTCATCTCAAACAACTTAGGTTTAATGGTATGGATGCACAAGCAGTAATCCCACTTAGTACAGGTGAAAGCTAGCAAATAGATTGAGAAGCGACCAGCCAGAGAGCAAAACGGTCATAATCATGCATTGCAAATAATTAACACCTGATACAAGCATGAGTAGGATATAACTTCGTCGCATAACTATAGACTATATGTGCATGCTTAGGGAATCACAAACCTCAACACCAACATTCTTACTAAATCACAATCATTCACTAGTACCTCCCACACATTACCATCTCTATATCGCAAAACTATTGCAAGGAATCAAACATATCCTATTCAGTGATCTACAAGTTTTATGTAGTTTATGACCAACCATGTGAATGATCAATTCCTGTTGACTCTCTAAATAGATATAAGTGAAGCTTGAGAGTTTAATTCTTTCTACAAAAGATTTTCCATGCACTAACAAATATAAGTGAAGCAAAAGAGCATTCTAAAAATGGCGGTTTTCCTATGTAGAGAAACAGACAATCCAAACTTCAAATGATATAAGTGAAGCACATGAAGCATTCTATAAAGCCATACTCAAAAGATAAAAATGAAGTGCAAAGAGCATTCTATAAATCAACTAAGGACTATCTCATACCAGCACAGTGCATTACTAAAATAAAAAAAGGCACACGGTGCTCCAATAATTTACGTATATCATGTGAACAAAACAAAAACCAAAACATGCCGATAATTGTCGAAGAAAGATGGGATGCCTTCCGGGGCATCCCCAAGATTAGACGCTTGGGCCTCCTTGAATATTTACTTGGGGTGCCTTGGGCATACTCAAGCTTGAACTCTTGCCTCTCCTTATTCTCCTCATATCGATACCTCCTCGATCTTCGAACACTTCTTCCTCACAAAACTTAACTGAACTTTTTATTAGAGGGGTTAGTACATATAACATCAAATCCTTCATGTCCTGCTATAACATTATTGTATAATTATAATCAAACATTACCCATTGTATTATATCACAATTCTATGGCTCCCAAGTCAATGGCGCTCAACAAGATTTTAAACATAAGAAAATAATGAAACTATAACAACAATCTGTGGAAATAGGACAGTCTATAAAGATGCAGATGGTACATGTACTTCTGTAACTCAAACAATTCTGAAAAATTAGGAAAAAACAAAACATTTGCATAGAAGTATTGTGTAAAAATTTCAGAAATTTTTCATGTTCCGGTAAAATATCTAAATTACACGCACTACAACAAAAGTTTCTATTTTCGCACTGCACACACAAAACAAGCAATTTAAGCATCCTAAAGGCAAATTTTGGCACATTATTTTTACAATTCAATGCATTCATACAAAGGGATAATTATTTTTGTTGAAACGTTTCTCTAATCAAGATTCACAAAGGTTTCCATGGGCATGAACAAGTTCAAGGATATCCCCCACTTCAACGGTGCTCGTCTTTCTCACTTTCACTTTTCTTGTTGAAAAGTTTTTAGGCTCCCCTCTATATTTTTTTGTTTACAAACTTTTTGACAGCACATAATAGAATAAAATGACTCCCTAAAACTTATGGGTTGTCTCCCTGGCAGTGCTTTCTTTAAAGACATTAAGCTAGGCATAAAGTGCTCAAGTAATTGATCCACGCGGAATCCAAGGTATATCAAAGCCAATTTTAATTAGCAATGATTTGTATTTTAGTAATGAGCACAAAGCAACATATATCATGGAACAACAAAGTCTAACTCTCTTCCTATGAATCGGCATGTCATAAAAGAACAATTCATGCACACAAAGTAAAGGAATACATAGCATAAATAGTTTCTTGCAATTTTATCGTATTGGAAACATAGAGAGATGGATATGTAGTTCCTCTCTCATAATAAGTGCAGGTAGGAGCAACAAGCACATGCATATTATATTCATCCAAATCATCATGTGTGATAGTAACACGCAACCCATCAATATAATCCTTAATAAGCGCAAACTTCTATGATATAATCTAGTTTGGAGAATTCAAAAAGACAATAGGACTATCATGTGTGGGTGCAATAGCAACAATTTCATTCTTAACATAGGGAACGATAGCAAGTTCAACTCCATAAGTAATTCGTATTGGCATCATGGCCAAGCATCAAGTTCATCAAAAAGGGATATTTCAAATGAATCCCGTTGATCATAGCAATCATCATAACATTCATCCTCCGGTAAGCACGAAGGGAAATTAAACAATGTATGAGTTGAAGAGTTACTCTCATTAGAAGGTGGGCACGGGTAGCTAATCCGTTCTTCCTCCTTTTGTTCTTCGCTCTCCTCATCATCTTTTTCATCTAATGAGCTCACAGTTTCAGCAATTTGTTCTTCCATAGATTCCTGCAAAATATTACTCTCTTCTTGGATAGCAGAGACTTTCTCAATAAATTCATCAATATCTGCATTGTATTTATAATTCTCATACCAATATTTAAGTATAGCATCATTTTCAGATCTATAAACAGCATCATCATAATCTTCATACTCTCAAACAAACATTTAATTTCACAAGCACCCATAAAAGCAAAACATTCTTCTAGTCGTTCCACATCATAGTAATCATATATACCATTAGCATAAGAAGCCAAGGTTTCATTATCATTAAATTCACATGAAAAGGGAAGGTGTGGAGCCTTCATCCTAGAGCAACAAGTATAATCATATCTCAAGCATAAATTCCGCGCATACCATTGCAAACAATCAATTTGATCCCATAAGAGTTTCCCTTTTTGAGTCAAGCAATAATCCCTACAGTATCCACGTTGACCAAACATGTCTCCCATTATCAAATTGAATCGGGTTTTCTTAGGATTATCAAAGTAGTGTTTAATATTTTCCACATAATGAGCATCAAGGGTTTTAGGAGGTTCTCCATCTACATGATGAGGAAGTACAACTACTTTTTTGGCATTTCGTGTTCCATATCCATAACTAAAGATAGAGAATAACTTAGAATAGAAAATAAAAACTACATAGAGATAAGGCAAATAAGCACACATGAGAATATTCACCCCACGTTGTTGCTCCCTGGCAACGGCACCAGAAAAAGGTCTTGATAGCCACAAGTATAGGTGATAAATTGTAGCGTTTTCAACAAATAAATGTGTCAAAACCAATGAGGAGCTAAAGGTAGGATTTATATTCCCTTCAAGTTCTATCTACCACCAATACAACTCTACGCACACTTAACATTCGTTTTACCTAGAACAAGTATGAAACTATTTTGTAGGTGTAGGATAAGTTTGCAAGAATAAAACTACAAATACTTAGCAGAAATAAGGCACAGGCTTTCTTTCAATCAAGAAGAAGATTATTTCAGATTTTATCACTATCCGGACTGCTATCTACTATCTACCTATCTAGCTACCCGGGCTCGTTGTGAGGCGGGACCCAACCCTCCACTTCACTCCACTGCTTCAACAAAAATGGATCCATCATCTGCTACCCATGAGTAATAACGTTACGAATCTACCACTGATCCCGAGGGCAAGTATGAAAAAGAGAGTCAAGCAAGGTTGGATTCGTATGTTCCATTTGAGTAAGCCTCTGATGCCCTGTGCACATAGCTTCTTGCATGCCCGATGGCAGGATAGATCTCCCAACCTGGAGTATATTCCCGGCCCCGTAGCTTAGCTTAAGATCTTCGTATTTCAAGTCCACCGGCATGGGACCTGACCTTGGGAATAAGCCCCGCCCTGTCCTCTAAGATATGAGATCCACCCACACCCAAACCTGGAGAAGCGGCAGGCTCTAGTCGAACTCCATACCAGAAGAGAAGAGAATCCTTTCCATTGGAAGAAAGAGAAAAGGGGTCGGGCTATGCACTTCAAGAGAACCAACCCAAGAAGCACTCAATAAACTATTATATATAGTCCTGGCCAAGAGAAGGCCACCAGATCAAGCTAGCAGGAATGGGTACTACAGCACCAAGAAAGATCGATGGAAAGGGATATGAAACTATTTTAGATGCATGCTCTAGCTCTAAAGCAAGCTTATACAGAGTAATTTGCAAGATAATGAAAGTTAGTTGTTTAGTAGAAAGATTTTTGTAACACAAGAGAAGGATTTTGTCCCTAGGCAATCGATAACTAGACCGGTAATCATTATTGCAATTTTAGATGAGGGAGAGGCATGAGCTAACATACTTTATTTACTTGGATCATATGCACTTATGATTGGAACTCTAGCAAGCATCCACAACTACCAAAGATCATTAAGGTAAAATCCAACCATAGCATTAAGTATTAAGTCCTCTTTACTCCCATACGCAAAAACACCCTTACTCGGGTATTGCTATGTCTTGAGCTTGCGTTGGTTTTCCTCGAAGAGGAGAGGGTGATGCAGCAATAGTAGCGTAAGTATTTCCCTCCGTTTTTGAGAACCAAGGTATCAATCCAGTAGGAGGCTCCTCAAAAGTCCCACGCACCTACACAAACAAACTGAGAACTCGCAACCAACGCGATAAAGGGGTTGTCAATCCCTTCAAGGCCACTTGCGAAAGTGAGATCTAATAAAGATAGTAAGATAAGATAAATATATTTTTGGTATTTTATAATATAGATGCAAAAAGTAAAGATGCAAATAAAAGTAGATTGGAAGCAAATATGATAAAAGATAGACCCGGGGGCCATAGGTTTCACTAGTGGCTTCTCTCAAGATAGCATAAGTATTACAGTGGGTGAACAAATTACTGTCGAGAAATTGATAGAAAAGCGAATAGTTATGAGATTATCTAGGCATGATCATGTATATAGGCATCATGTCCATAACAAGTAGACCGACTCCTGCCTGCATCTACTACTATTACTCCACACATCGACCGACTCCTGCCTGCATCTAGAGTATTAAGTTCATAAGAACAGAGTAACGCATTAAGCAAGATGACATGATGTAGAGGGATAAACTCAAGCAATATGATATAAACCCCATCTTGTTATCCTCGATGGCAACAATACAATACGTGCCTTGCAACCCTTTCTGTCACTAGGTAAGGACACTGCAAGATTGATCCCAAAGCTAAGCACTTCTCCGATGGCAAGAAAGATCAATCTAGTAGGCCAAACCAAACTGATAATTCAAAGAGACTTGCAAAGATAACTCAATCATACATAAAAGAATTCAGAGAACATTCAAATATTATTCATAGATAAACTTGATCATAAACCCACAATTCATCGGATCTCGACAAACACACCGCAAAAAGAGTTTACATCGAATAGATCTCCACAAGAGAGGGGGAGAACATTGTATTGAGATCCAAAAAGAGAGAGGAAGCCATCTAGCTAATAACTATGGACCCGTAGGTCTATGGTAAACTACTCACAACTCATCGGAGGGGCAAGGATGTTGATGTAGAAGCCCTCCATGGTTGATTCCCCCTCCGGGAGAGTGCCATCGAAGGCTCCAAGATGAGATCTCACGGATACAAAAGGTTACGGTGGTGGAAATTGTGTTTCGTCCACTTCCTGGATGTTTTCGGGGTACGTAGGTATATATAGGAGGAAGGGTGGCCGCCCGGGGGGCCCACAAGACAGGGGGCGCGCCCTATAGGGGGGGCGCACCCTCCTATCTCGTGGGAGCCTTGGCAGCTTCTTGACTTGCACTCCAAGTCCTCTGGATCACGTTCGTTCCAAAAATCACACTCCCGACGGTTTCATTCCGTTTGGACTCCATTTGATATTCCTTTTCTTCGAAATACTGAAATAGGAAAAAAAACAGCAATATGGGCTGGGCCTCCGGTTAGTAGGTTAGTCCCAAAAATGATATAAATGTGTAAAATAAAGCCCATAAACATCCAAAAGGGGTAATATAATAGCATGGAACAATCAAAAATTATAGATACGTTGGAGACGTATCAAGCATCCCCAAGCTTAATTTCTGCTCGTCCTCGAGTAGGTAAATGATAAAAAGAGAATTTTTGATGTGGAATGCTACCTAGCATAATATAATTTTCTTTATTATGGCATGAATGTTCAGATCCAAATGATACAAAATAAAATTTCATATTGACATAAGAAATAGTAATACTTAAAGCATACTAATCAAAGTAATCATGTCTTCTCAAAACAACATGGCCAAAGAAAGTTATCCCTACAAAATCATATAGTCTGGCTGTTGCTCTATCTTCATCACACAAAGTATTTAAGCATGCACAACCCCGATGACAAGCCAAGAAATTGTTTCATACTTTAATAATCTCAAACTCGTTTAACTTTCACGCAATACATGAGCGTGAGCCATGGACATAGCACTATATGTGGAATAGAATGGTGGTTGTGGAGAAGACAAAAAAGGAGAAGATAGTCTCACATCAACTAGGCGTATCAACGGGCTATGGAGATGCCCATTAATAGATATCAATGTGAGTGAGTAGGGATTGCCATGCAACGGATGCACTAGAACTATAAATATATGAAAGCTCAACAAAAGAAACTAAATGGGTATGCATCCAACTCGCTTGCTCACGAAGACCTAGGGCATTTTGAGGAAGCCCATCATTGGAATATACAAGCCAAGTTCTATAATGAAAAATTCCCACTAATATATGAAAGTGACAACATATGAGACTCTCTATCATGAAGATCATGGTGCTATTTTGAAGCACAAGTGTGGAAAAAGAGATAGCAGCATTGTCCCTTCTCTCTTTTTCTCTCATTTTTTTTCTTTGGCCTTCTTTATTATTTTTGGCCTTTCTCTTTTTTTCTCTTTTTTCTTTTTGTAAAGTCCGGAGTCTCATCCCGACTTGTGGGGGAATTATAGTCTTCATCATCCTTTCCTCACTAGGATAATGCTCTAATAATGAAAATCATCACACTTTTATGGATTTACAACTCAAAGCTAGAACAAGGTATGACTCTATATGAACGCCTCCGGCGGTGTACTGGGATATGCAATGAATCAAGAGCGACATGTATGAAAATTATGAAGGTGGCCTTGCCACAAATACAATGTCAACTACATGTTCATGCAAAGAGCAATATGACAAAAGTAATGTGTGTCATATGAACGGTACAGTGGAAAGTTGCATGGCAATATATCTCGGAATGGCTATGGAAATGCCATAATAGGTAGGTATGGTGGCTATTTTGAGGAAGGTATATGGTGGGTGTATGGCACCGGCGAAAGTTGCACGGTACAAGAGAGGCTAGCAATGATGGAAGGGTGAAAGGGTGCGTATAATCCATGGACTCAACATTAGTCAAAAGAACTCATATACTTGTTGCAAAAATTTAGAAGTCATAAAAAACCAAAGCACTACGCGCATGCTCCTAGGGGGATAGATTGGTAGGAAAAGACCATCGCTCGTCCCCGACCGCCACTCATAAGGAAGACACTCAATAAATAAAATTGTGCTCCAACTTCATCACAAAGCGGTTCACCATACGTGCATGCTACGGGAATCACAACCCTTAACACAAGTATTTTTCATAATCACCACAACTAGCATGACTCTAATATCACTACTTCCATATCTCAAAACAATTATCAAGCATCAAATTGATCATAGCATCCAATTCACTTTCTATGATAGTTTTTATTATACCCAACTTGGATGCTCATCATTCTAGGACCAACTTTATGACCATAGCAAATACCATGTTGTTCTGAAAGACTCTCAAAATAATATAAATGAAGCATGAGAGACTAATAATTTCTTCAAAATTAAGACACCGCCGTGCTCTAAAAGATATAAGTGAAGCACTAGAGCAAAAACTATCAAGCTCAAAAGATATAAGTGAAGCACATAGAGTATTCTAGCAAATTCTAATCAAATAGGATTCTCCCAAAAGGTGTGTACATCAAGGATGATTGTGGTAAACTAAAAAGCAACGACTAATATAATACATGACGCTCCAAGCAAAACACATATCATGTGGCGAATAAAAATATAGCTCCAACTAAAGTTACCATGAACGAAGACGAAAGAGGGGATGCCTTCCCGGGGCATCCCCAAGATTAAGCTTTTGGCTATCCTTGAATATCTTGGGGTGCCTTGGGAATCCCCAAGCTTAGGCTCTTGCCACCCTTTATTCCATAGTCCATAAAAGCTTTACCCAAAACTTGAAAACTTCACAACACAAAACTCAACAGGAAATCTTATAAGCTCTGTTAGTGAAAGAAAACAAAACCACCACATAAGGTACTGTAATGAACTCATTCTTTATTTATTTTGGTGTTAAACCTACTGTATTACAACTTCTCTATTGTTTATAAACTAATTTACTAGCCATAGATGCATTGAAATAAGCAAACAACACACGAAAAACAGAATCTGTCAAAAACTGAACAGTCTGCAGCAATCTGTAACTAACACAAACTTCTGGAACTCTAAAAATCCTACGAAAATAGGAAGTCCTGGAAAATTTGTTTATTGATCAGCATCAAAAAGAATAAACACAAAATCACGTTCCTGTGATTTAACAAAACTAAATTCGTGCACGCAAAGTTTCTGTTTTTCAGCAGAATCAAATCAACTATCATCATAGGTTATCCTATAGGTTCTACTTGGCACAAACACTAATTAAAAGATTAAAACACATCTAAACAGAATGTAGATTCAAGATTTATTAGCAAAAACAAAAAACACAAAGAAAATTGGGTTGCCTCCCAACTAGCGCTATCGTTTAACGCCCCTAGCTAGGCATAAAAGCAAAGATAGATCTAACGAGTGCCCTCTTTGGCACTAAATTCAAAAGTAGCCCGCATGATAGATTCATAAGGTAATTTGACTTTCTTTCTTGGAAAGTTCTCCATGCCTTTCTTTAATGGAAATTGGAATCTAATATTCCCTTCCTTCATATCAATAATCGCGCCAATCGTTCTAAGGAAAGGTCTACCAAGAATAATAGGGCAAGAAAGATTGCAATCTATATCAAGAACGATAAAATCCACAGGCACCAAATTTCTATTTGCAACAATAAGAACATCATTGATCCTTCCCATTGGCTTTTTAATGGTGGAATCCACAAGGTGCAAATTTAAAGAGCAATCATCAAGATCATGGAAACCTAGAATATCACATAAAGTTTTCGGAATCGTGGAAACACTAGCACCCAAATCACACAAAGCAAAACACTCATGATCTTTAATTCTAATCTTTATAGTAGGTTCCCACTCATCATTAAGTTTTCTAGGTATAGAAACTTCCAAATTAAGTTTTTCATCACAAGATTGCATCAAGGCATCAACAATATGTTTGGTAAAAGCTTTGTTTTGACTATAAGCATGTGGAGAATTAATAACGGATTGCAACAAGGAAATACAACCTTTTAAATAACAATTATCATAATAAAATTCCTTGAAATCCGAGATAGTGGGTTCAATACTATTTAAAGTTGTGACCTCTCCAATCTCACTTTTACCAAATTTAGCATTAAGATATAAAGACTCCGAATTCTTGGGACGCCTTCTAGGCAAAGTTGATTCATCATCAGTCCCATAATCATCAAAATTCATATTGCAAAACATAGATCTAATAGGAGACGCATCAATAACTTTAAGATCCTCATCATTATTTTCATGGAAACTAGAAGAACACGCTTTTATAAAGCTATCTCTTTTGGCATGCAATCTAGCGGTTCTTTCCTTACACTCATCAATGGAAATTCTCGTTACTTTGAGAAACTCATTGATATCATGCTTAGGAGGAGAAGATCTAAGTTTAAGAGAATCAACATCAAGCGAAAGTCTATCAACGTTCCTAGCCAAATCATCAACTTTGAGCAATTTTTCTTCAAGCAAAGCATTAAAATTCTTTTGAGAAATCATAAATCTTTCACACTATTCTCAAAATCAGAGGGTATCTTATTAAAATTACCATAAGAATTATTGTAGGAATTTCCATAATTATTAGAGGAATTACTAGGGAACGGTCTAGCATTAAAGTTTCCTCTATAAGCATTGTTTCCAAAACTATTCCTACCAACAAAATTCACATCCATAGATTCATTATTATTCTCAATCAAAGAGACAAAGGCATATCATTGGGATCAAGAGGAGTATTTTTAGTAGCAAACAATTTCATAAGTTCATCCATCTTTCCACTCAAAACATTGATTTCTTCTATAGCATGCACTTTTTTACTAGAAGATCTTTCGGTGTGCCATTGAGAATAATTAGCCATAATATTATCAAGAAGTTTTGTAGCATCTCCTAACGTGATTTCCATAAACGTGCCTCCCGCGGCCGAATCTAAGAGATTTCTAGAAGCAAAGTTCAAACCGGCATAAAATTTTTGTATGATCATCCATAAATTCAAACCATGAGTAGGGCAATTGCGAAGCATCAATTTCGTTCTTTCCCAAGATTGGGCAACATGCTCATGATCAAGTTGTTTAAATTTCATAATATCGTTCCTAAGAGTGATGATCTTAGCGGGAGGAAAATACTTAGAGATAAAAGCATCTTTGCACTTGTTCCAAGAATCAATACTATTTTCAGGCAAAGACGAAAACCAAACTTTAGCACGATCTCTAAGTGAAAACGGAAATAACTTCAATTTGACAATATTGTTATCCGTATCTTTCTTCTTTTGCATATCACACAAATCAACAAAGTTATTTAGATGAGTAGCGGCATCTTCACTAGGAAGGCCGGCAAATTGATTTTCCATAACAAGATTCAGCAAAGTAGTATTGATTTCACAAGACTCAACATCATTAAGAGGAGCAATCGGAGTACTAAGGAAATCATTATTATTGGTATTCGAGAAATCACAAAATTTGGTATTATCTTGCGCCATGGCAACAAGTAATCTAACACACAAGCAAATAGAAAAGGCAAGCGAAAAGAGAGGAGGAGATTGGGAAACAGATGGCGAATAAAATGGCAAGGGTGAAGTGGGGGAGAGGAAAACGAGAGGCAAATGGAAAATAATTTAAATGCAAGGGAGATGGGTTTGTGATGGGTACTTGGTATGTCTTGACTTGAGCGAAGACCTCCCCGGCAACGGCGCCAGAAATCCTTCTTGTTACGTCTTGAGCTTGCATTGGTTTTCCTCGAAGAGGAGAGGGTGATGCAGCAATAGTAGCGTAAGTATTTCCCTCGATTTTTGAGAACCAAGGTATCAATCCAGTAGGAGGCTCCTCAAAAGTCCCACGCACCTACACAAACAAACTGAGAACTCGCAACCAATGCGATAAAGGGGTTGTCAATCCCTTCACGGCCACTTGCGAAAGTGAGATCTAATAAAGATAGTAAGATAAGATAAATATATTTTTAGTATTTTATAATATAGATGCAAAAAGTAAAGATGCAAATAAAAGTAGATTGGAAGCAAATATGATAAGAGATAGACCCGGGGGCCATAGGTTTCACTAGTGGCTTCTCTCAAGATAGCATAAGTATTACGGTGGGTGAACAAATTACCGTCGAGCAATTGATAGAAAAGCGAATGGTTATGAGATTATCTAGGCATGATCATGTATATAGGCATCACGTCCATAACAAGTAGACCGACTCCTGCCTGCATCTACTACTATTACTCCACACATCGACCGACTCCTGCCTGCATCTAGAGTATTAAGTTCATAAGAACAGAGTAACGCATTAAGCAAGATGACATGATGTAGAGGGATAAACTCAAGCAATATGATATAAACCCCATCTTGTTATACTCGATGGCAACAATACAATACGTGTCTTGCAACCCTTTCTGTCACTGGGTAAGGACACCGCAAGATTTAACCCAAAGCTAAGCACTTCTCCGATGGCAAGAAAGATCAATCTAGTAGGCCAAACCAAACTGATAACTCGAAGAGACTTGCAAAGATAACTCAATCGTACATAAAAGAATTCAGAGAAGATTCAAATATTATTCATAGATAAACTTGATCGTAAACCCACAATTCATTGGATCTCGACAAACACACCGCAAAAAGAGTTTACATCGAATAGATCTCCACAAGAGAGGGGGAGAACATTGTATTGAGATCCAAAAAGAGAGAAGAAGTCATCTAGCTAATAACTATGGACCCGTAGGTCTTTGGTAAACTACTCACAACTCATCGAAGGGGCAAGGATGTTGACGTAGAAGCCCTCCATGGTCGATTCCCCCTCCGGCAGAGTGCCGGCAAAGGCTCCAAGATGAGATCTCGCGGATATAGAAGGTTACGATGGTGGAAATTGTGTTTCGTCCGCTTCCTAGATGTTTTCGGCATACATAGGTATATATAGGAGGAAGAAGTACGTCGGTGGCCTCCTGAGGGGCCCACGAGACAGGGTGCACGCCCTATAGGGGGGGCACCCTCCTATCTCGTGGGAGCCTCAGCAGCTTCTTGACTTGCACTCCAAGTCCTCTGGATCACATTCGTTCCAAAAATCACGCTCCTGAAGGTTTCATTCCGTTTGGACTCCGTTTGATATTCCTTTTCTTCGAAATACTGAAATAGGCAAAAAAATAGCAATATGGGCTGGGCCTCCGGTTAGTAGGTTAGTCCCAAAAATGATATAAATGTGTAAAATAAAGCCCATAAACATCCAAAAGGGGTAATATAATAGCATGGAACAATAAAAAATTATAGATACATTGGAGACGTATCAAGCATATGTTTCAGTCACTCACGCCACCCACCATAAGAGAACCATGAACATGTTGCAACACCCTACAAAGGGGACCCCTCACGCTTGCGCGACACAGAGGGTGCCATTGGACATCACCACAATAAAACATACAACTCAAACCAATCACGATCATCAATCAACCCATAGGACAAAACGGATCTACTCAAACATCATAGGGTAGTCATACATCATTGAACAATGATATATAGCATTAAGCACCATGTTTAAGTAGATATTACAGCGGGGAGAGGAGGTGTGTAACATCCCAAAATTCTAAATTTTGGAATGTTATATTAAATAAGGGAAACGCTTCTCATCAGTAGTCTGGTAGGATGTTTTCGTCAGACCGGTCGCGCGACGTCGATGCGTTTTTCTTCTCACGGTTCAGATTCCTCCAAAATCGGCCTCCCAACCCGCCAAGAAGCCTAATTTCTCGCCGCCATAATTCCTCGTCAGTTTCTCTTCCCCAAAATAATCTCACCTTCCCAACCCAGCCTAATCCCCTTCCCTTCTCTTGCATGCCCCTGATACGTCCATTTTGCATCATGCTTTTATATCAATATTTATTGCATTATGGGCTGTTATTACACATTATATCTCAATACTTATGGCTATTCTCTCTTATTTTACAAGGTTTACCATGAAGAGGGGGAATGCCGGCAGCTGGAATTCTGGCTGGAAAAGGAGCAAACATTGGAAACCTATTCTGCACTGCTCCAAAAATCCTGAAACTCCACGAAACATCTTTTTGGAATTAATAAGAATTATTGGGTGGAAGAAATACACCAGGGGGCCCACACCCTGTCCAGGAGAGTGGAGGGCGCCCCCCCTACTAGGCGCGCCCCCTATCTCCTGGGCCCCCTGGTGGGCCTCCCATGTCCATCTTCTGCTATATCACAACTTTTACCCTAGAAAAATCTGTGGGCAAGCTTACGGGACGAAACTTGGCGGAACCTTGGTGGAACCAATCTAGGGCTCTAGCGGAGCTGTTCTGCCGGGGACACTTCCCTCCGGGAGGGGGAAATCATCACCAATGTCATCACCAACGATCCTCTCATCGGGAGGGGGTCAATCTCCATCAACATCTTCACCAGCACCATCTCCTCTCAAAACCCTAGTTCATCTCTTGTATCCAATCTTGTATCAAAACCACAAATTGGTACCTGTGGGTTGCTAGTAGTGTTGATTACTCCTTGTAGTTGATGCTAATTGGTTTACTTGGTGGAAGATCATATGTTCATATCCTTTATGCATATTATTACCCCTCTGATTATGAACATTAATATGCTTTGTGAGTAGTTACGTTTGTTCCTGAGGACATGGGTGAAGTCTTGCTTTTAGTAGTCATGTGAACTTGGTATTCGTTTGATATTTTGATTAGATGTATGTTGTCTTTTCCTCTAGTGGTGTTATGTGAACGTCGACTACATGACACTTCACCATTATTTGGGCCTAGAGGAAGGCATGGGGAAGTAATAAGTAGATGATGGGTTGCTAGAGTGACAGAAGCTTAAACCCTAGTTTATGCGTTGCTTCGTTAGGGGCTGATTTGGATCCATATGTTTAATGTTGTGGTTAGGTTTACCTTAATACTTCTTTTGTAGTTACGGACGCTTGCAATAGGGGTTAATCATAAGTGGGATGCTTGTCCAAGTAAGGGCAGTACCCAAGTACCGGTCCACCCACATATCAAATTATCAAAGTACCGAACGCGAATCATATGAACGTGATGAAAACTAGCTTGACGATAATTCCCTTGTGTCCTCCGGAGCTCCTTTCTCATTATTAGAAATTATCCAGGCTTATCCTTTGCTACATAAAGTATTGGGCCACCTTGCTGCACTTTACTTACTTTATTTACTTGTTACTCGTTACTATTTATCTTATCACAGAACTATCTATTACCTACAATTTCTGTGCTTGTAGAGAAAACCTTACCGAAAACCGCTTATCATTTCCTTCTGCTCCTCGTTGGGTTCGACACTCTTACTTATCAGAAGGACTACGATTGATCCCCTACACTTGTGGGTCATCAAGACTCTTTTCTGGCACCATTGCCTGGGAGTGTAGCGCTTTTGGTGACTAGAACTTGGTAAGGAAACATTTATATAGTGTACTGAAATTTTCTGTTACTTGTCACTATGGAAACTAATCCTTTGAGGGGCTTGTTTGGGGTATCTTCACCCCGACCAGAAGAGCAAAGAGTTGCTCCTCAACCTACTGAACTTTATGAAAATATTTACTTTGATATTCCTTCGGGTATGATAGAGAAACTGTAAGCCAATCCATTTGCAGGAGATGGAACATTGCATCCTGATTTACACCTTATCTTTGTGGATGAAGTTTGTGGATTATTTAAGCTTGCAGGTATTCCCGATGATGTTGTCAAAAGTAAGGTCTTCCCTTTATCTTTAAAGGGAGATGCATTAACATTGTATAGGCTATGTGATGATACGAGATCTTGGAATTATAAGCGATTGACGTTGGATATTCACCAGAAGTTCTATCTTATGCATCTTGTTCATCGTGATCGTAATTACATATATAATTTCTGGCCTCGCGAAGGAGAAAGCATCGCTCAAGCTTGGGGGAGGCTTAAGTCAACGTTATATTCATGCCCCAATCATGAGCTCTCTCGGGAAATGATTATTCAGAACTTTTATGCTCGGCTTTCTCTTGATAATCGCAATTTGCTCGATACTTCCTATGCTGGTTCTTATATGCTGAAGACTATTGATTTCAAATGGGACTTATTGGAAAGAATTAAACGCAACTATGAAGATTGGGGTTCCGACGATGGTAAGGAGTCAGGTATGACACCTAAGTTCGATTGTGTTAAATCTTTTATGGATACTGATGCTTTTCGTGGATTTAGCGCTAAGTATGAACTTGACTCTGAGATAGTAGCTTCTTTCTGTGAATCTTTTGCTACTCACGTTGATCTCCCTAAAGAGAAGTGGTTTAAATATAATCCTCCTATTGAAGTGAAAGTAGTTGCACCTATTACAGTTGAAGAAAAGACTGTCACCTATAGTTATCCTATTATTCCTACTACTTATGTTGAGAAACCTCCTTTTCCTGTTATGATAAAGGATCATGCTAAAGCTTCGACTGTTGCTCGTAAGAGTAATATTAGAACTTATACACCTCCTGAGCAAATTAATGTTGAACCTAGTATTGTTATGGTTAAAGATCTCTTGGATGATGATTTAGATGGGCATGTCATTTATTTCTGTGGTGAAACTGTTAATATTGCTAGACCAGATACTAAGATACATAGACCTGTCGTAGGCATGCCTGTTATTTCTGTTAAAATAGGAGATCATTATTATCATGGCTTATGTGATATGGGTGCTAGTGCTAGTGCGATACCTTATGATCTATATAAATAAATTATGCATGATATTGCACCCATTGAATTAGAAGACATTGATGTTACTATTAAACTTGCTAATAGGGATACCATTAAACCCTTTGGGATTGTTAGAGATGTTGAAGTTTTGTGTAGGAACGTTAAATACCCTGCTGATTTTCTTGTTCTTGGTTCCCCACAAGATGATTTTTGTCCCATTATTTTTGGTAGACCCTTCTTGAATACAGCTAGTGCTAAGATTGATTGTAAAAAACATATTGTCACCGTTGGCATAGATGGTATGTCTCATGAGTTTAATTTTGCTAAGTTTCGTAGACAACCTCGTGACAGGGAACCACCTAGTAAGGATGAAATTATTGGTCTTTATTTCATTGTCGTGCCTCCTACTGATCCGTTAGAACAATATTTGCTAGACCATGAAAACGATATGTTTATGAAAGAAAGAAGGGAAATAGATGAAGTGTTCCTCAAACAGGAACCTATGCTGAAACATAACCTTCCCGTTGAAATTCTTGGGGATCCCCCTCCACCCAAGGGTGATCCCGTGTTTGAACTCAAACCATTACCTGATAATCTTAAGTATGCTTATCTTGATGAAAAAGAAATATATCCTGTTATTATTAGTGCCAAACTTTCAGAGCAAGAAGAAGAAAGATTATTGAAAACTCTGAAGAAGCACCGAGCAGTTATCAGATATACTCTGGATGATCTCAAGAGCATTAGTCCCACATTATGCCAACACAAAATTATAGTGGAGAAAGATGCCAAACCAGTTAGAGATCCTCAACGATGACTAAATCCCAAGATGAAAGAAGTGGTAAGAAAGGAGATACTAAAACTCCTTGAGGCAGGTATTATTTATCCCGTTGCTGATAGTGAATGGGTAAGCCCTATCCACTGTGTTCTTAAAAAGGTAGGTATTATCGTTGTTCCTAATGATAACGATGAATTGATCCCGCAAAGAATTATTACAGGTTATAGGATGGTAATTGATTTCCATAAGTTAAATAAAGCTACTAAAAAAGATCATTACCCCTTACCTTTTATTGATCAAATGCTAGAAAGACTATCCAAACACACACATTTCTGCTTTCTAGATGGTTATTCTGGCTTCTCTCCAATACCTATGTCAGCGAAGGATCAATCTAAAACTACTTTTAGTTGCCCTTTTGGTACTTTTGCTTATAGACGTATGCCTTTTGGTTTATGTAATGCACCTGCTACCTTTCAAGGATGCATGATGGCTATATTCTCTGATTTTTGTGAAAAGATTTGTGAGGTATTCATGGATGATTTCTCCATTTATGGATCCTCTTTTGATGATTGTTTGAGCAATCTTGATCGAGTTTTGCAGAGATGCGAAGACACTAGTCTCGTCCTGAATTGGGAAAAGTGTCACTTTATGGTTAATGAAGGCATTGTTTTGGGGCATAAGATCTCCGAGAGAGGTATTGAAGTTGATAAAGCCAAAGTTGATGCTATTGAAAAGATGCCATGCCCCAAGCACATAAAAGGTATAAGAAGTTTCCTTGGTCATGCCGGTTTTTATAGGAGGTTCATTAAGGACTTCTCTAAAATCTCTAGGCCTCTGACTAATTTATTGCAAAAAGATATTCCTTTTGTCTTTGATGATCATTATGTAGAAGCATTTGAAATACTTAAAAAAGCTTTGATCACTGCACCTATTGTCCAGCCACCTGATTGGAATTTACCTTTTGAAATTATGTGCGATGCTAGTGATAATGATGTAGGTGTTGTTCTAGGGCAAAGAGTTGATAAGAAATTGAATGTTATCCAGTATGCTAGTAAGACTCTTGATACTTGCCCAGAGAAACTATGCTACTACTGAAAAAGAGTTCTTAGCAGTTGTGTTTGCATGTGATAAGTTTAGACCTTGTATTGTTGATTCCAAAGTTACTATTCACACTAATCATGCTGCTATTGAATATCTTATGGAAAAGAAAGATGCTAAGCCTAGACTCAATAGATGGGTTCTCTTGCTCCAAGAATTTGATTTTCATATTACTGATAGAAAGGGACCTGAGAACCCCGTTGCAGACAACTTGTCTAGGTTAGAGAATGTTCTTGATGACCCACTGCCTATTGATGATAGCTTTCCTGATGAACAATTAGCGGTCGTCAATGCTTCTCGTACTGCTCCTTGGTATGCTGATTATGCTAATTACATTGTTGCTTAATTTATACCACCTAGTTTCACATACCAGCAAAAGAAAAAGTTCTTTTTATGATTTAAGACATTACTTTTGGGATGACCCACACCTTTATAAAGAAGGAGTAGATAGTGTTATTAGACGTTGTGTGCCTGAGCATGAACAGGAATAGATTATACGCAAGTGTCACTCTGAATCTTATGGAGGACACCACGCTGGAGATAGAACTGCACACAAGGTACTACAATCCGGTTTTTATTGGCCTACTCTGTTCAGAGATGCTCATAAGTTTGTCCTATCTTGTGATGAATGCCAAAGAGTAGGTAACATTAGTAGACGTCAAGAAATGCCTAATTATTCTCTTGTTAGTGAACGGTTTGATGTTTGGGGCTTTGATTATATGGGACCTTTTCCTGCCTCCAATGTTTATACACATATTTTAGTTGCTGTTGATTACGTTACTAAGTGGGTAGAAGCTATTCCAACTAGTAGTGATGATCATAACACTTCTATTAAAATGCTTAAAGAAGTTATTTTTCCGAGGTTTGGAGTCCCTAGATATCTTATGACTTATGGTGGTTCACATTTTATTGATGGTGCTTTCCGTAAGATGCTTGCTAAGTATGATGTCAATCATAGAATCGCATCTCCTTATCATCCACAGTCTAGTGGTCAAGTAGAGTTGAGCAATAGAGAGCTCAAATTAATTTTGCAAAAGACTATGAATAGATCTAGAAAGAATTGGTCCAAAAAACTTGATGATGCATTATGGGCCTATAGAACTGCATACAAAAATCCTATGGGTATGTCTCCATATAAGATGGTTTATGGAAAAGCGTGTCATTTACCTCTTGAACTTGAACATAAAGCATATTGGGCTATTAAAGAGCTCAATTATGACTTCAAACTTGCTGGTGAGAAGAGGTTGTTTGATATTAGCTCACTTGATGAATGGAGAACCCAAGCATATGAGAATGCCAAGCTATTCAAAGAAAAAGTCAAACGCTGGCATGATAAGAGGATACAAAAGCGTGAGTTTAACGTAGGAGACTATGTATTACTATTAAACTCTCGTTTAAGGTTTTTTGCAGGAAAACTTCTTTCAAAATGGGAAGGTCCCTATGTTTTTTTGAACCACTGAAACAGTAGGAGAGGCTCCTACTGCAAATTAAATAAATGAATCAGCATCTGTACATGAGTGTAAAGTTACAAAGCCATCCCACTTTGTGGGGAAGAGAGGGGGGGTGGAGTTACACTAAGGGTTTTATTACAAGGTTTCAAAAAAGGAAAGTAAGAATTGTTTATTCTTATCTCCCACCCTATAGGTTAAGAGAGCTAGGTCTTCTTTCATTCTAGAGAGCCAGGAGCTTGTGGATGGGGTTATGCCTCTGAAGTGTTTGTTGTTCCTTTCTTTCCAAATGCTCCAAGCAGATTGAAGGAGGATCTCCAGAAATAAGGGTCTGTTCCAAGAAGTTTTAGTAGATTCCACCCAGTCCAACCTATTACCTGGAGAGCTCCCTTACATTCCAATTTTGGCCCAACAAAGTAGGCTAAAGGGACACTGAAAGAAAAGGTGCTCCACCGTTTCATCATTGCATGTAGGGCAAAGAAGGCAGCTGAACGTGTTACCAATGTTATAATGTCTGTGTTTCAACATGTTTCTGGTGTTCAGCCTGTCCGAGAGTAGGAGCCACCCAAAGACTTTGAGTTTCATCATGGTTTTTGACTTCCAAAACCATGAGAATGCAGGATGAGCTTGGATACCTCTAAAGTAGAAATCATAAAATTTGTTGGCCGCATAGAAGTTGGAACCCCAGGTGTATATCCATTCATCATGTATTAGATGATCATCAAGCTGAACGTACGAGGTCAAGTGTTGTAAGTCTCTAGTCTCTGTGTGGGCCTGCGCAGACAAAGGCAAGTGAAATGTTTCTTGCAAGCTGGTGGTTCCAAGAAACGCAGCAACAGAGATGTCTTCATCCTTTGCAAAAGAGAAGGCGCGTGGGTGGGTTTCAGCTAATATCTCATCCAACCACATATCTTTCCAGAATAGCGTGGTTGCACCATTGTTCACATTCACCTGTGTGATTCCTCTATAAATAGGCATTAGCTTTGAAATGTCTCGCCACCAGAAGGAGCCACAAAGATCTGTTGCGTGGGGTATCCGGGAGTTGTAGTAAGAGTTCCAAATCAGCTCCACCCAGGGTAGATCACAATGATTGTAGAAATTATGGAGAAACTTGAGTAGAAGGGCCTCATTCTGGATTTTCAGATTTAGAACCCCAAGACCACCACATCTTTTTGGCTTGCAGACCATATCCCATGCAGCTAGGGAATTGCATTTGTCACCTTGATCCGTTTTCTTTGTCCACAGACATTTTCGTCGTATCTTGTCCAGAAGTTCAACAATTCCAACTGGTAGCTACGTTATCGAGGAGGTCTATCATTCTGGTGCTATAAATATCAACAACTTCAAAGGCACTAGTCCAAGGGTGGTAAACGGTCAAAGAATTAAACATTATATTTCAGGTAATCCTATCAATGTTGAAACTAATATTATTGAAACCATAACCCCTGAGGAATACATAAGGGACATTTTCCAGAATGTTCCAGACTCCAAAAAGGAATAGGTATGTGGTACGGTAAGTAAACCGACTCCAAAACGACTCCAATGGAATTTTTTTTCAGTTTTGGAATATTTAAGAATTTTAGGAAGAAAGTAGTCCGAAAGGGACACGAGGCCCCCACGAGAGTGGAGGGCGCGCCCCCTCCTACTGGGTGCCCCCCTGTCTCGTGGGCACCTCGTGTGCCTCTCAGACTCCGTTTTCTTGCATGTTACGTATTTTGGAGGACAAGCTTTTCGAGAGGGTTATCAAACCCTATCTCGTGGAAGTGCTGCAACACCCTCAAACCATTGAGATGCATGAGGGGGTGTTGCACATCCGCGATGTGGAGGGACCAAGGCGTACCGGAAGCGTGGAGACAAAGCTCGAAGCCGTGGAGCAGCAAGTTTTCAAGTGCCAAGGGATGGTGGAGCATGGACTCAACGCCAACTAGATGATGATCACGGAGTTCACCAACAACCACAAGCTGGACGCCAAAGTCATTGGGGATACCATCTTCAAGCTTCAAGAGAAAATCGAGCACCTCCAAGCCCAAATCTATGACCTGCAAACCAGAACTATGAGTATGAATATAGATTCAAGAGGATGAGTTTGGCTGCAGATTTAAGGATCCCGGAGACACGATCATCCTTCTATGATGGAGAGCCTATGCCTTGGAAGACGGACGACAAGCCTACATCATCAACAACTCCTACTTCACCACCTCCGAGGACATAATCACATGGGTATGGGCACTCCCCTTGGCAACTTCCAAGCTTGGGGGAGGTGCCCCGGTATCGTATCACCATCACACCCCTATCTTTACCGTTTTATTTAGTTCGATCCTTTTAGTAGTATCTTGATCTAGTAGATTGAAGTTTTGATATCAAGTAGTTTTGAGTGTTGCTTTGTGATCTCTTTATGTAATCGAGTCCGTGAGCTATCTATAATAAAGATTAGTGTTGAGTCAAGGGCTTTTCTATGTTGCTATGATCTTAAGGAAGTAGAAAGAATAAAAGAGTTCATATTGATCTTGTGGATAGTGATGACTTCACATATAGAAAGTATGAGGCATAAAAGTTGTTGAGAGTTGATAAACGTAGTCCTGGTCATCGTTGCAATTAATAGGAAGTGATAAGGAAAGAGGGGCACATATTATCTTGGACACCTTTTATAATTGGGAGCACTCATTAGGTATGACATGCTAAAAGAATTGACGTTGGACAAGGAAGACAACGTAATGGTTTATGTTTTCGCACATCTCAGTTAAAGTATATTGTCATTGACCTTCCAAACATGTTGAGCTTGCCTTTCCCCCTCATGCTAGCCAAATTCCTTGCACCAAGTAGAGATACTACTTGTGCTTCCAAATATCCTTAAACCCAGTTTTGCCATGAGAGTCCACCATACCTACCTATGGATTGAGTAAGATCCTTAAAGTAAGTTGTCATGTTGCAAGCAATAAAAATTGCTATCTAAATATGTATGACTTATTAGTGCAGAGAAAATAAGCTTTGTACGATCTTGTTGTGGAAGTAATAAAAGCAACAGACTGCATAATAAAGGTCCACACACAAGGGGCAATATAAAGTGACGTTCTTTTGCATTAAGATTTTGTGCATCAACCCTAAACACACATGACAACCTCTGCTTCCCTCTGTGAAGGGCCTATCTTTTAATTTATGTTTTTACTTTATGCTTGAGTCAAGGTGATCCACACCTTTCCCTTTTTCATGTTATCCTTTGGCAAGCTCCTCGTGTTTGAAGGATCATGATATATATATATCCAATTGGATGTAAGTTAGCATGGGCTATTATTGTTGACATCACCTAAAGGTGAATACGTTGGAAGGCAACACAATATCTTTCTCAGTGTCCGGCTGAAACTCCATAACCACAAGTATTGCATGAGTGTTAGAAATTGTAGAAGACTACAAGATAGTTGACTATGTGAACTTGCTGAAAAGCTTTATTGTTGACTCTTTCTGATGTTATGATAAATTGCAATTGCTTCAATGACTGAGATTATAGTTTGTCAGTTCTCAATGAAGTTTTTGAACCATACTTGACATTGTGAATTGATTGTTACTTGAGCATAGGAAATCATATGATAAAATCTATATATGTTGCTGTTATAAGAATGATCATGATGCCCCATGTCCGTATTTTATTTTTATCGACACCTCTATCTCTAAACATGTGGACATAATTTTCGATATCGGCTTCCGCTTGAGGACAAGCGAGGTCTAAGCTTGGGGGAGTTGATACGTACATTTTGCATCATGCTTTTATATAAATATTTATTGCATTATGGGTTGTTATTACACATTCTATCTAAATACTTATGGCTATTCTCTCTTATTTTACAAGGTTTACAATGAAGAGGGGGAATGCCGGCAGCTGGAATTCTGGCAGGAAAAGGAGCAAACATTGGAAACCTATTCTGCACTGCTCCAAAAATCCTGAAACTCCATGAAACATCTTTTTGGAATTAATAAGAATTATTGGGCAGAAGAAATACACCAGGGGCCCACACCCTGTCCAGGAGAGTGGAGGGCGCGCCCCCCTACTGGGCGCGCCCCCTATCTCCTGGGCCCCCTGGTGGGCCTCCGGTGTCCATCTTCTGCTATATCAGACCTTTTACCCTGGAAAAATTCATGGGCAAGCTTACGGGACAAAACTCCGCCGCCACGAGGCGGAACCTTGGCGGAACCAATCTAGGGCTCTGGCGGAGCTGTTCTGCCAGGCACACTTCCCTCCAGGAGAGGGAAATCATCACCAACGTCATCACCAACGATCCTCTCATCAGGAGGGGGTCAATCTCCATCAACATCTTCACGAGCACTATCTCCTCTCAAAACCCTAGTTCATCTCTTGTATCAAAACCACAAATTGGTACCTGTGGGTTGCTAGTAGTGTTGATTATTCCTTGTAGTTGATGCTAATTGGTTTACTTGGTGGAAGATCATATGTTCAGATCCTTTATGCATATTATTACCCCTCTGATTATGAACATGAATATTCTTTGTGAGTAGTTACGTTTGTTTCTGAGGACATGGGTGAAGTCTTGCTATTAGTAGTCATGTGAATTTAGTATTTGTTCGATATTTTGATGAGATGTATGTTGTCTTTTCCTCTAGTGGTGTTATGTGAACGTCGACTACATTACACTTCACCATTATTTGGGCCTAGAGGAAGGCATGGGGAAGTAATAAGTAGATGATGGGTTGCTAGAGTGACAGAAGCTTAAACCCTAGTTTATGCGTTGCTTCGTAGGGGCTGATTTGGATCTATATGTTTAATGTTGTGGTTAGGTTTACCTTAATACTTCTTTTGTAGTTGCGGACGCTTGCAATAGGGATTAATCATAAGTGGGATGCTTGTCCAAGTAAGGGCAGTACCCAAGTACCGGTCAAACCGCATATCAAATTATCAAAGTACCGAATTTGAATCATATGAACGTGATGAAAACTAGCTTGACGATAATTCCCATGTGTCCTTGGGAGCTCCTTTCTCATTATTAGAAATTGTCCAGGCTTATCCTTTGCTACATAAAGGATTGGGCCACCTTGCTGCACTTTACTTACTTTATTTACTTGTTACTCGTTACTATTTATCTTATCACAAAACTATCTATTACCTACAATTTCAGTGCTTGTAGAGAAAACCTTACCGAAAACTGCTTATCATTTCCTTCTGCTCCTTGTTGGGTTCGACACTCTTACTTATCGAAAGGACTACGATTGATCCCCTACACTTGCGGGTCATCACCCCCTAACGCAGATGAACGGCAAACTCATGATGTCCTCGCCGCCCCGGTCCCTCTAGCAAGAAGAAGTCCTTGAACGATGTGGCTGTGAGGTCCACTGTTCGATGCGCTCGTACGGTGGCTGTGCCCAGCAAGCTCGCAACCCCCCTCGGCATCCTTGTCCTCCCATCAGGTTGTGGTCTCGTGACTTGTAGTCCACCATGCCGCAGCACCGTCTCAGGTGGGGAACGAGGGTTATGAATCAATCACAAACGAACCATTGCAGGTACCCCTCCGGTCTCTAAAAGCACCATCTTAATCTACCTAGGTACTGAGTCCTATCACGATCTCATCTGGATATAGTGCTAGTTGATTCCTAATTTTTATGTGGCAAGTATTGTTTTGACATCTCCGTGTTACTGTATGCATACCCTTTTCCTTGGTCGATTTTGTTATGTCCTTTGTGCAGTTTATCACCAAATCAGAGATGAATATCTTTGAATTTTGTATCAACATGACACACATATGATGCATCCAAATATCCATGCTTCTTATGCATCATTCACGTGCTTCTTCACTGAACAGAGTTTGCGCCATTCTAGCCATGCTTCTATTTTTCTTTACTATTTGTGTTATCTTGAGATAGCATGAAATTAACACTATTTCCAAATACCACCAGTGCATGTTGGCTGCCATTATAGGTTGAAGAATCTACTGCCATAGCGAGACGATGACGATAAGATGGCTGGTGTGAGTAGCAGCGGTGATGGCAAGGACGTCAACAGGGAGTAGGGACATAGAATGTGATTGACCTCTTGTTCGGGGGCGTTGCATCTATGGTGCTCCTAAACGGTGGGTGACATTGCTCGGATCGGAATCGTCTCTCATGCTTCCTACCCTCGACACCCCTGGTTCCTCAATGTCACTGGCTCTACATAGTGGGAATGGCATGCTTCATTTTCACAGACGTGATGCTTCAGATTCTTTGTATTAAGT
This sequence comes from Triticum aestivum, assembly GCF_018294505.1. Taxonomy (NCBI): domain Eukaryota; kingdom Viridiplantae; phylum Streptophyta; class Magnoliopsida; order Poales; family Poaceae; genus Triticum; species Triticum aestivum. The sequence continues at coordinate 442,117,264 of NC_057810.1, read as the reverse complement.
TTTAAACTACCTATGTATATGCTTCCTTCAGTTTAATATCTAATATGTGCTTCGATATCATATGTGGCATGTTTTTCAATCATCTACATGTTTGCTTTGTTATTTAAACAGGTAATGCTTCTGAACTATTTTGTTCATGCTTCGGCAATTGTCAAACTATGTTCTTGATGGCTCACTACGACATAAAATGCATTCGTATACATTTGACATGATATGTTTCCTGGAAAATACTCTGTGTGCTTTGTTTCTTATGATAGTATGTGGAACCAGTACTACATTTCTCATGCATCAATCTGATAAAATTGCACTTCGAAACACAACCATACATGCTTCATAGTCATAGCATAAAAGAAATAATGATAATGCTTGGAGAAAAATGTGACCATGAAGTACGAAGCATGCGTTGTACTGCTGGAAGCATATATTTAGCATATGATCGAAACAAACATGGAATACAAGGAAGCATCATGCACGTATGGAAAAACCTGTGATTATATGGACGAATATTGGAAGCATATATGGAAGCAGCGTATTATAGCAAGTTTACGAATATTATGGAAGCATATTTTCTAGCGCATTGAAACAAAATTTTGCAAGAATTTGCTATTATTATATGTCTTCCCTTTGCTTGATTTTTGGGTGTGATTCACTTGTGGAACATAATTACATGGAAACAAAGGTGGACCCACATCTAAATTCTGACTGACCGTGATTTCGGGGAGCAATTAATTCTATGAAGCAGATTACAAGGAAACTACCAAGAAAAAGACCCACACTCATACTAATCTAACAGTTGAAGCAATATCATCCTACGGTGTTGGGCTGGTCTGATGCTAGGCTAGGGATCAGTAGTCTGATCCCTAGCGGTGCCCATTAAATAAATAACTATGATTGTTGTTTGATTGTTTGGGTGATTGATTGATTGAATTGAGTGGAATTTGAAACTTTTATAAAGTTGAATGAGAGGGAATAAAAGGACTTTCCCAAAAATTTCATCTTTGCAATTTGATGTCCATGAATTCAAACTCATTTCATCACAAAAACCTTAGAGTGAAGATGATATGACTTCTTCCATTTGAAATGAAAAGGGTTTTGAAAAGATTTGAATTCCATCTAAAAATATTTCAAATTCAAAACTTTATGCAACTCAATGATTTTCATGAGAGAAGATAAAATGACTTCTTCAAATTATATGAAATATGAGTTGGAAGTTTAAAACAATCAAATTGAAGGTCATTTGGAAGTATTTTGAAAACACCTTTCAATTTGGAATTATTTGGATTTTATTCAAATTATTTTTCTCCAAAAATAAAATACATGTAAAATAGGGTAAAATGATTCCCTACAGTAGAAAAGTTGAGAAAAATAAATTTGAAATCATTGTGGTATTTTAAAAATGATTTTTATTGGGTTGTATTGCAACAGTAGCACTATTTGCTTTATTTATTTTTTTGTTGATTTTATTTGGACTTCAAAATATATTCATGTATTAGGATTTCTTTTTCTCAACATTTTGATATATTATATGTCCATATAATATTTTTATTTTGGCTCTTTTTCTTTCTTTCAATTTTGTTTAAAAAAATCCTTTCGAACAGTGCCAGGCCGAAGCCCAGCACTGTACTCTCTCTCTCCCCTCGCCCTATCGGCCCATCTGTCTGAAGTGGCACATGTCCTTCTTCTCCCGCACGCAAAGCATTTCGCTTCGATCGCCTGACCCCTCCTCTCACTCTCGCTCTCGTCTCTCCCTCACTGACACCCGAGCCCACCATCTTCTTCCTCCTTCCGCAAGACACGCGGAGCATCGCCGCCGCCGGAATCCCGGATCTCTTGGGATAGCAAAATCCACCTCGCCCCTCCTCCAACTCGACCTCCCCTCTATATAAACCCCCTCCCTCGACCCGTTCTCACTTTTTTACCTCGCCGAGACCTTGTGCCTCGCCCGGATTTCCTCGCTGGAGCACCGCCTTTGCCACCGCGCCATTGCTGCCACCCTGCTCCACTCCGCCTACCTCGACGCCTTCCGAACCCACCATCAACCTTCCCTCGCCCGAGTTCCCGCACCACCGGAGCCGCCGCCATCCTCACCACCGATGTCAACCACCGGAGCCGAAGCCTGTCACCGTCGCCCCACTCCTGTCGGACCTCCCCGAAGATGAACTCCACCACCACCGGAACCGTCTCGCCCCGCCGCATCCGCCCGTCACCTCCGCTGTCGCCCCCGACCACCGGAACAATGTCGCCGCCGACACTCGACGCCCAAGTCGCCGCCAACCTCCGCTGTAAGCCGGCCAACTCCTCCCCTTCGTTCGATCTAGGGTTGACAGTCCAGATTAGATTGATTTTTTTATGAAACCGTTGCGGTTATATAGCGGACATTTGTTAGTTTACTTTAGCTGCGAGCAGCCCTAGACCGTCCGATCGAGATCTAACCGTCAAGTTATATCTATTTTTTTCTGTTGCTCACCGAAGCGTTTTACGCTAACTATAGGTCATCCGCCAGCTACTCATTTTCGGTCGCCAAGGTGGCCCAGTAGAAATGCGCCACGTAGCACTGCCCGGCCCGTAGTGTTTTTTATTTCCAGTTTCTGTTTTAAAAAGATAAATAGTTTCAATCTTAGATACTCAATATCTTTTATGTTTTAGATCCAAATTGAGTGATTCTTTTTGCATTAGATTCAAAATTTCTTGAAGTTTCTGTTTGCGTACTTAGTTTTCAAATTTCAGTAGTTTAAATTTGAATTTGTTGAAATTTGTTGAAATCACTATTTTGGCCATAACTTGAGTTTTATAAAATATTTTTTATTGGTTCTTTTTGCTAATGTTTTGTTTATCCAGTAGCTTATGGTGATATATTTTTGGTTTATTTTAAATTAGAGTTTTAAGCAAAACAGTACTGTTTTAGTTATAGTTTAGTTTTAGTCTTTTCTTTATTGTTTTTATTAGTTTTAAATTAATTCTTTTTGTCACTTTTGATAATTAGTTTTATATTCCTATTAGACTACAGTAGACAAAATTTATTTTATGTAAAATATATTTTCTTTAGTTTTGTAAGTAAACTTGTATATGTTATAGTTAGAGCTCTATAAAAGCTTTTTATTTGTTTCTTTTTGCAAATAAAATTTTATGAAAAATAATTTCTGTTAAGTTAGTTGTTTTACTTTTTCTTTTCTATTAATTTATTAGTTTAGAGCTTTATTTTGCTGTTAAGTCTTATGTAGGACAAAAACTACTTTAGTAAAGTCTTAGATTTTTTTCCTTAGTAGTTTTTGTTTGTAGTTTTATTTGAAGTTTCTTTGAATTTCCATTGAGTTTTATTATTGAGTTACTTTGTTGTTTTGATTGTTATTTTGAGTGTTAGAAATTTTTGCTAGGATGTTTGCTTATAAGAATGCCATGTTTGACTTAATAGATTCTCAACGGAGTGACAAATAGTTCTACCAAGTCTTTATCTGAGTGCGATAATCTTCATCAACTTACCAGGCAAGTTCACTTTGACCATGTTGTTCATACCTATGTTTTACTTGCATGTAGTAGCACCCTTTAGACAATCCCTCCAGTAGTGTTACTGAATCTTGTAGTTGAGTAGAATGCATGAGGTAGGAATCCATCTCCCTGTTACCAAGCCCGGGATGTTATATAGTTTTACTGCTATGCTATAGTAGACGGGGTTTGGTATGAGTGCTTGAGAGTGTTGTGAAGGAGGACTCTATGTCAATGACGCCAACTCCATGATGGCATCTGGAAGGACTGCATCTTCAAGGCCTCAAGACTCCCAAGACACGAGACAAGAATTCAATACACACTACAGGGTGAAGGACGGTTTACGGGCACCCTAGAGCAACCAGTGGATGGTTGAGATGCATGGAGAAGCGCCATGACATCTTGCAGAAAGCTTCACCCAGACTCAAAGAGACAGAAGAATACTTCATGCCCGGAAGCTTACCTATGCAACCGCAAGTCACTATGGGTTGTGGCTTGGTTGACCTTAGTTGTGACTCTAGCTGGGACGGTGCTAGCAGATGTAGAACTACGGTAGGATTGGATGAGCACCGGACAGTGGTCAGGGGAACTCTTCGGAAGATCATGTTTCGGTCATCTTGTTCTCAAACACCCTGAAGTGCGAGAACGTAAAAAGAGGGATCGAATCTTGCGGGTAAAGTGTACAAACCTCTGCAGAGGGTTAAAACCTAATCGATTAGTCGTGTCCCCAGTTATGGACAATTTGAGCCTTTGGACTTGGATCTATCTCGGAACTCTCAACACTGGACTAATAACTTAATTGTGGGCAACTTATGATGATTTTGGGGTATGAGACATCGGTTGGCGGAACCATGTCATGATAGAAAACTCCGTAGTATAGACTCATGATATTTCTTTGATGTAGGGAAAATAAAACTAGCTTTTATGCAAAACAAAAACTCAGACATGGAGCCACAAAGCCATATTGCATATAGTATAGTTTTATCATATGTTTTCTCTTATTTGTGATCTTGCTGGTACATTCAATGTACTGACCTACACGGCTGCAACATATCATGTTGCACATACTTTCTCCCGACGAGTAAGAGTACGATACAAGGTTACGATCTACACTCAACCTGCCGATGGCGTTGATGGGACTCCACACCCGACTATTTGTTTTTGCTGACAATTATGAGGTATATATCAGTTTTACGTTATTCATACATGTGATTGCACTTCAATATATACACTGATGTACTGTGTGTGCCAGCATACTGATCCAGGGATGGCACGGATACACAGAGGTTTGACCGTCTGAGGTTGGGTCCCTACAAGGTGTTACACCGATGCATAGAGGGGGGAGAGTTGGTGATGACGGCAGCAAAGTTGTTGGTGTAGATCGCCATCATGATGGTTGCCCCAGCGGCACACCGGCGCCACCGGGAGAGAGGAGAGAGAGCCCCACTGTTGGGAATCATTGCAGGGAAAACAATAAAAGTTCTACGCACACACAATGATCTATCCATGGAGATGCATAGCAATGAGAGGGAGAGTGTGTCTACGTACCCTCGTAGACCGTAAGCGGAAGCATTTCATAATGTGGTTGATGTAGTCGAACTTCTTCATGCTTCAACCGATCAATTACTGAACGCACGACACCTCTGCGTTCTACACACGTTCAGATTGGTGACGTCCATCGCCTTCTTGATCCAGCAAGATGTCGAGGTACTATATGAGTTCCATTAGCACGACGGTATGGTGATGGTGATGGTGAGGTGATCTCCACAGGGCTTCGCTTAAGCACTACGAAAATATGACCGGGGGTGTAAACGGTGGACGAGGGTGCCGCACACGGCTAGCCAATTGTCTGGCGTGTGCTAGGCACCCCCCTCCCACATATATATAGGTGGGAGTGAAGGAGGAGCAGCCATAGGAGGCACCCAAGTAGGAGGAATCCTACTTAGAGTCCCCTCCAAGCCGCGCCCCCTCCCGTGCCATATATAACCGAGGGGGAAGGAAAGAGGGGGGAGAGGGAAGGAAGTGAGAATCCTAATCCACACTTTCCTTTTCCTTCTCCCCTTTCCTTCTCCTCCTTAGGCTGGCCCATATGGGGGCGCACCAGCCCCTTGTGGCTGGTGCGTTTACCCTCTTAGCCCATAATGCACATATCTTTTGCCGGGGGTGCCCGGAACCCCTTCCGGTGACCCAATAAGTACCCGGAACCCCCCGAAACACTTCTAGTGTCTGAATACCATCGTCCTATATATCAATCTTTACCTCTCGACCATTTCTAGACTCCTCGTCATTTCTATAATCTCATCCGGGACTACGAATAACATTCGGTCACCAAATCACATAATTCATATAATACTATATTGGCATCGAACGTTAAGCGTGTGGACCATATGGGTTCGAGAACTATATAGACATGACTGAGACACCTCTTCGGTCAATAACCAATAGTGGAACTTGGATGCCCATATTGGCTCCTACATATTCTAAGAAGATCTTTCTTGGTCAAACCATTATGACAATATATAGTTCGCACACGAACACGTCATCGTGTACCTCCAACATCGAGGGTGATGCACCGCAGCTCACGTCAAAGGAGACTCGTCCGGAAGCGCGATACGCAAGCAATCTGGCGGGCGCTTTGGAAAACAAGAAACCCCACACGCCCAAGAGGGACCCCGTCAGGGCGAGCGCTGGCTATGGGCTGCCCTATGTCGACCTGATCACCCCTAGGGCCTCGAGATTCGCCACCCTGCAATGAAGAAGAACAAGCGAAGAATGAGAAGGAAGAAGAAAAAGGAAGAGAAATAAAAGTAAGGTAAAAAATGGCAGATGATTTGTTCGATTGTGTGTTGTTCAATCGGCCGTCACCCCTTAGATATATAAAAGGCAGCCGGACTTCCCGTTCAAGGAAAAGGCTTGGATTCACGCCCAAAACCCTAGTCAAATTCGGATTGGTTTTGTCCGAACTTTTCAAAACTGTTTGGTTTAAACTGGCTGCACCTTGCGGGTCTTTTTTGTGGCAGTAAAAGACCTCGGATGAAAACACGCCCAGAAGCATGTTTACTTGTTTCGATGAGACAAACAACTTTTATATTGAATGTTTTTCGGTTTGAGGACATCTTCAGGGCCTAATCACTCGCACACAACAGACTGTCACTCGCGCTACCCATCACACACCATGTCTGATGGGGCGAGCCAGTTTTACCTCGTGACAGAGCCATATTCAAATGGCTCTAACTTTTGCATACGATATCGGATTGAGACGATTTTTATATCAAAATCATCCGTTTTGACGAGATGAAGACAATTTGTGTACAACGTATTCTCATATGAGGCCATCTTGGGGGCGTGATCAGCCAAATAGTATTCTGGATACAAAATCAGTACTTCGAACACAACTTCGGCCTTAGAGATGAGACCGGATGACTATGGCCCAAATATCAAAGTTTCTCCTTTTGATGATATGGAATATTCATACTTTTAGCACTTTTTTGTTTGAGGCCTTCTTAGTTATGTTTTCGACCATGTATGGTGTCAACACATGCCCCCCTATTTTTCGGCAAAACTTGCGTGCCGAAAAATAACTTGCACAATGCTCTTTCTAAGGACGATGTCAACACTTCATTGGCCATTTGTACATGCTTAGGATGATAAGTATATATCGGCCATTTAGATTAGCAACAAAAGTGAAGCTAATCAAACATATGATGACTTGGTAATACCTTTCATGATGTAAGAAATTATATTGCATCCATGGATTAAAATAAGTCCATTGAGGGTAACCAATAATACCTGATGACGAATTCCATGGTATAGGCATCAACGACATTGTTGAACAAAATTGTTGATGTGTGTACCGAAGATGTTGAAACCTTCGGCTTCGTCCTTCATAGTTTTCACTCTTTTCCTTCTTCACCTTTGTCGCACTCCTTGTAAAGGAAGCTCGCACATAATTCTTATTTTGAATACTTCCTTCAGGAACCCATGCCATGTTTCTCTTTTCAAGTTCTTGTGTACTAAGCTTTTGCAACTTATTCTTATGCCAATACGATAAGCCGAGTGGGCACCCCGGCTGCGATTTTGTTTGAAGTAATGGCAATTCTTGTTTTACCTTGTGCACTCTCAATTTCTTTCCTTCATATTTGACACTTGATTGACTTGCCTCATTGCCTTTTGTAGCCAATGTCAACACTATAATTAGCTCTTTTTCATTTGAGATCATATCTGAAGTGGCACTCTTACGACCATCTCTTTTGACGCGGTAAACTTGCTCAACCACCTCCTTATTCTTCCTTGTGCTCCGGACCGATTCTTTTTTATTGAAGCGGTCTTGAACATATGACTGCTCATTGAACGTTGGTCTTCTTTGAGCTGCATAATATTGGCGAGATAGTTTATAATAATATGGAGAATGTGCCCTTGTATCATACTTGTCCCATGATGGATATGGATTTACGTGAGCATAGGGAGGCATCCACAACATTGGCATTGGCGGCCCAAAATAAGGATGTGAACAAGTTGCATTCAAATTCTCTTCTTGCCAATATTAATCCTTGGATTTGCGCCTAGGGGGTGATCTTGATGCTTTTGCATTAGTTGGCCGATAAGCACAGTTCTCCTCACTTATCTTCTGATATTTTTCCAATAGTTGCGCGAAAGTGACTTTCGGCTTTTTACCTTTGTGCTTACGTCGGCCTTTGTTTTCTTTGGTTGTGCTTACACTAATCTTTGGATTTTCTTGTTGCCCCCAGTCCTTAGTGTCTCCATTGTAGCTTCGATGGAATTATTGCCCTCAAGATTATGTTTGTTATGCTCTTCAATAACTTCTTTACTTGAAAGCTTGATCCCATCACCTGCAGTTTTTACCTTCACTTTAAATGGATCGGCTTGAAGCAGCCGATGCAAAAACCTTTTACCATCGGGACCGACTAGAATACACTCGTCATCTCTCGGTATCTCAACAAATTTCAATCGTCCTTTATCAATGGCTGATTTAACTATTTGACGAAATATGTTGCAATCCTCGGTACTATGCTTGAATGAATAATGCAACTTACAATAAATTCGTCCTTGACATGGTGATCAAGAATTCTAATGTAATTACTTTTCAACAACAAATCAAAAAATTGATCACACATATTTGAATCGAAGGTATATATTTTGTTTTCTAGCCTATCTTGGTGTGCGAACGGCTTTGGAGGTAAGCAAACGAATGGTTTAGATTTAGAATCTCCCCATTCGGCTATGCATTGTGTTTTGCACTCTATCTCTGATGTCTTTGGATAAGATATAATATTAGCATCGGATTTCTCAAAAGAATTTAACCTTGACTTTATATTCCTGAAATGAAAATAGTTAGAACACACATGTCTCAATTTAGACCATGCGTAAGCCAAGTATGAAGCAATTAAAACTACCCAATTAGATATGAACTTTAAATAAAGCAATGGGAGAAGCATTAATTGGCTGCAATAATAAGTAACTATCGATCTCTTTGAATGGTACAATGTATTGACTGATATGCTTTGTAACAATTTTATTGCTAATAAGTAAATTACCCTTCATCATTTGTCTTTCAAAATTACTTACGAGAATTTTTCTTATAAAAGCATCAATAATAAAGTTGCGACCAAATCGGAAGATAGGTAAATCACTTGCTAGACATACCTTTTCAAACACGTTGGGAGAGTATGATGGTTGTGTTACTTGAACGATATGTTGTTCCTCTTTCTAATAGCTCCCCGACACCTTGTCGTCGTGTTTTTCTAGAACAGATTCTGCATATGTAATATTTGATTCGGTCTTTTTAATAGCCGGATTAACTTTGTTATACGAATCACCACCTTTTTTGACAATTCTATCCACACCCAATGCTTTCTATTTTTTGCATAATCCAGCTTGGTTTGCAGCAGAATTAATAGGCTTTCCCTCTTTTAATAATTCATGTAGAACAACATTGCATTCGTCCCAAAAATACGTAAGATTTTTCTTAATGACCCAATCTGAATAGAATTGCCCCCCAAGTTTTTAGGCTCTTTCGGTAATGAGATGTCATCGAAATTCTGTAATTGTGCAGGGAAAACATTGTATGTTACATTTCTAGGTGAAGACACATGTGATCCTGTAGAATGTTAACTTATTCGGCTATTAGCGTGAAGGAGCGAAGACAAATTATGAATACCTATAGTTGCATATGGTGCCAAAAAATTAGTATCATGAGGTGTAGCATATGATGATTGAGGGTAATTGGCTGGATAACTAGTAGTAGCATGGCCAATTCCCCTATGCACCGGCATGTTTTGATTAACATATTGCAAGCTAGTTGCCGATTAATAAAAAGGTGAAACACTTTGTTGCATACTATTGAAAGTTCTTATGTGAGGTGTTTCAACTTGATTAACAGAACTCATCATGTTGTTCATTGGCATATGGATTTGTGGGGCTGCCGATGCATGGGAGTTAGTATACATATGTTCCATGTTGCTAAAATTATATGAGGTAGAAGCATGGATATTTTTTGCATCGGCTTTTGCACATAATTAGATGCATGATTTATAAAGCTTATGCATTATTTGCATCTACATAAGTGAATTGGGTATTCATGTTACCTTTGTGGATTGCAAATTCTAGATGATGATCTCTTCGTAGCAAGAACGGGTCGGAGACCGTTCAAAGCTTTGGTCCCCAGCGGAGTCGCCAAAAAGTGTGTTCGCACACGAATGCGTCACTGTGTACCTCCAACATCGAGGGTGATGCACGGTACGCAAGCAATCCGGCGGGCACTTTTGAAGACCCGAAACCCCACACACCTGGGAGGGACCCTATCAGGGCGTGCGGTGGCTATGGGCTGCCCTAGGTCGACCTGATCGCCCCTAGGGCCTCGAGATTCACCGCCCTGCAATGAAGAAGAACAAACAAAGAACGAGAAAGAAGAACAAGGGAGAGAGATAAAAGTAAGTTAAAAAGTGGTAGATGATTTGTTCGATTGTGTGTTGTTCAATCGGCCGTCACCCCTTTGATATATAAGAGGGATCCGGACTTCCCGTTCAAGGAAAAGGCTTGGATTCACGCCCAAAACCCTAGTCAAATTTGGATTGGTTTTGTCCGAACTTTTCAAAATTGTTCGGTTTAATTTGGCTGCACCTTGCGGGTCTTTTTTGTGGTAGTAAAAGACCTCGGATGAAAATACGCCCAAATGCATATTTACTCATTTCAAGGAGACGAACAAATTTCATGTTGAATGTTTTTCGATTCGAGGCCAGTTTCAGGGCCGAATCTCTCGCACAAAACGGACTGTCACTCGCGCTACCCATCACACACCATGTCTGATGGGGCGAGTCAGTTTTGCCTCGTGATAGAGCCGTATTAAAATGGGTCTAATTTTTTCATACGATCTCGGATTGAGACGAGTTTTATATTAAAATCATCCATTTAAATGAGACGAAGACAATTCATGTAGAAAGTTTTGTCATATCAGGCCATCTTGGGGTCGTAATCAGCCGAATAGTGTTCTAGATACAAAATCAGTACTTCAAACACAACTTCGGCCTTAGAGATGAGACCGGATGACAATGGCCCAAATATCAAAGTTTCTCCTTTTGACGATATGGAATATTCTCACTTTGAGCACTTTTCCATTTGAGGCCTTCTTAGTTATGTTTTTGACCATGTATGGTGTCAACACATACGTAATTCCCTTTGTTCATCGGTATGTTACTTGCCCGAGATTCGATCATCGGTATCTTCATATCTAGTTCAATCTCGTTACCAGCAAGTCTCTTTACTCGTTCTGTAATACATCATCTTGTGACTAACTCCTTAGTCGTTTGCTTGCAAGCTTATGATATGTATTACCGAGAGGGCCTAGAGATACCTCTCTGATACTCGGAGTGACAAATCCTAATCTCGTTCTATGCCAACTCAACAAAACACCTTCGGAGATACGTATATAGCATATTTATAATCACCCAGCTACATTGTGACATTTCATAGCACACAAGGCATTCCTCCGATATCCGGGAGTTGCACAATCTCATAGTCGAAGGAATATGTATTTGACATGAAGAAAGCAATAGCAATAAAACTGAACAATCATTATGCTAAGCTAATGGATGGGTCTTTTCCATCACATCATTCTCCTAATGATGTGATCCCGTTATCAAATGAAAACTCATGTCTATGGTTAGGAAACCTTAACCATCTTTGATACATGAGCTAGTCTAGTAGAGGCTCACTAGGGACACGGTGTTTGTTTATGTATTCACACATGTAACAAGGTTTTCGATCATTACAATTCTAGCATGAATAATAAACCTTTATCATGATTAAGGAAATATAAAATAACAACTTTATTATTGCCTCTAGGGCATATTTCCTTTAGTCTCTGACTTGCACTAGAGTCAATAATCTGGGTTACATTGTAATGAATCTAACACCCATGAAGTCTTGGTGCTGATCATTTTTTGCTCGCAGGAGAGGCTTAGTCAACGGGTCTGCCACATTCATATATGTATGTATCTTCCAAATTTCTGTGTCTCCATCCTTGACTTGTTCATGAATGGAGTTGAAGCATCTCTTGATGTGATTGGTTCTCTTGTGAAACCTGAATTTCTTTGCCAAGGCAATTGCTCCAGTGTTGTCACAAAAGATTTCCATTGGATACGATGCACTAGGTATTACACCTAGATTGGATATGAACTCCTTCATCCAAACTCCTTCATTTGCTGCTTCCGAAGCAGCTATGTACTCCGCTTCACACGTAGATCCCGCCACGACGCTCTGCTTGGAACTGCACCAACTGACAGCTCCACCATTCAATATAAATATGTATCCGGTTTGTGATTTAGAGTCATCCAGATTAGTGTCAAAGCTAGCATTGACGTAACCATTTACGATGAGCTATTTGTCACCTTAATAAACGAGAAACATATACTTGGTCCTTTTCAGGTACTACAGGATGTTCTTGACCGTTGTCCAGTGATCCACTCCTGTATTACTTTGGTACCTCCCTGCTAGACTTATAGCAAGGCACACATTAGGTCTGGTACACAACATAGCATACATGATAGAGCCTATGGCTGAGGCATAGGGAATGAATTTCATTTTCTCTCTATCTTCTGTAGTGGTCGGGCTTTGAGTCTGACTCAACTTCACACCTTGTAAAACAGGCAAGAAACCTTTCTTTCACTGATCCATTTTGAACCTCTTCGAAACTTTGTCAAGGTATGTGCTTTGTGAAAGTCCTATTAAGCGTCTCAATCTATCTCTATAGATCTGGATGCCCAATATATAAGCAGCTTCACCAAGGTCTTTTATTGAAAAACTCTTATTCAAGTATCCTTTTATGCTATCCAGAAATTCTATATCATTTCCAATCAATAATATGTCATCTATATATAATATTAAAAATGCTACAGAGCTCCCACTCACTTTCTTGTAAATAGGATTCACCGAAATCTGTATAAAATCATATGCTTTGATCACCTCATAAAAACGTATATTCCAACTCCAAGATGCTTGCACCAGTCCATAGATGGATTGCTGGACCTTGCACACTTTGTTAGCACCTTTAGGATCGACAAAACCTTCTGGTTGCATCATATACAACGCTTATTTAAGAAATCCATTAAGGAAGTTTTGACGTCCATTTGCCAAATTTCATAATCACAAAATGCAGAAATTGCTAAAATGATTCGGACGGACTTAAGCATCGCTACGGGTGAGAAAGTCTCATCGTAGTCAAGCCCTTGAACTTGTCAAAAACCTTTTGTGACAAGTCGAGCTTTGTAGACAGTAACATTACCATCAGCGTCAGTCTTCTTGTTGAAGATCCATTTATTTTCTATGGCTTGCCGATCATCGGGCAAGTCCACCAAAGTCCACACTTTGTTCTCATACATGGATCTCAGATTTCATGGCCTCAAGCCATCTATCAGAATCTTAGCTCATCATAGCTTCTTCATAGTTTATAGGTTCGCCTTAGTCTAATAACATGACTTCCAGAACAGGATTACCATACCACTCTAGTGCGGTTTGTGCTCTGGTTGACCTACGAGGTTCTGTAGCAACTTGATCTGAAGTTTCATGATCATTATCATTTGCTTCCTCCCTATTTGGTGTAGGCATCAAGGGAACAGATTTCTCTGATGTGCTACTTTCCAATTCGAGAGAAGGTACGATTACCTCATCAAGGTCTAGTTTCCTCCCACTCACTTCTTTCGAGAGAAACTCCTTCTTTAGAAAGGTTCCATTCTTGTCCACAAAGATCTTGCCTTCGGATCTGTGGTAGAAGGTGTACCCAATTGTTTCCTTAGGGTATCTTATGAAGGCGCACTTCTCAATTTGGGTTTGAGCTTATCAGGCTGAAGCCTTTTGACATAAGTGTCGCAACCCAAACTTTAAGGAACGACAGCTTAGGTTTCTTGCCAATCATCTCAACGGATTTAGATGGTGCCCTATTTAATGTGAATGCGATTGTCTCTAATGCATAACCCCAAAATGATGGTGGTGAATCGGTAAGAGACATTATAGAATGCACCATATCTAATAAAGTACGGTTACGATGTTCGGAAACACCATTACGCTGTGGTGTTCCAGGTGGCATGAGTTGTGAAACAATTCCACATTGTTTTAAATGAGGGCCAAACTCATAACTCAAATAGTCGCCTCCGCGATCAAATCACAGAAACTTTATTTTCTTTTTTATGATGATTCATCACTTCACTCTAAAATTCTTTGAACTTTTCAAATGTTTCAGACTTGTGTTTCATTAAGTAGATATACCCATATGTGCTCAAATCATCCGTGAAGGTCAGAAAATAACGATACCCGCCGCATGCCTCAAAACTCATCGGACCACATACATCGGTATGTACTATTTTCAATAAGTCATTAGCTCGCTCCATTGTTCCGGAGAACAGAGTTTTAGTCATCTTGCCCATGAGGCATGGTTTGCAAATATCAAATGATTCATAATCAAGTGATTCCCAAAGTTCATCTATATGGAGTTTCTTCATGCGCTTTACACCAATATGACCTAAATGGCAGTGCCACAAATATGTTGCACTATCATTATCAAGTTTGCATCTCTTGGCATCAATATTATGAATATGTGTATCACACTGGTACGCGTCGGTGCTATACAAACGGTTTAAAACCCCTTTCTGCGACGGCATTTGGAACCATCGCCTAGTGAGTGTGGGCGATTAGGGGGTCCTTCCCACACGACCCAGAAACCGTCGGGGATATGCCCTCCTGGCACACACGCTCGGCAAAATAAGGTCGTGTGCGACTACGAGCGACCAAATATGGTTATACGTATAGTAGTGCTCAAAAAATACAATTATACAGGCGAAATCATTTCCGGTTGTAAGTACATCCCACACAGTCAGTCCCCGCAAAACATTTCCGTTCATATATACATCCCACGCAGTCGCTGCAAGGAAAACGTTTCCGTTCATAGGTACATTACACACAATTTCCCCGTTAAATCCTTTGTGATGGTGTTCCCATCACACACAAAATTAAAATTTTATCATTTGCGTTATTGAATGCATCACACACGGTGCATAGAAGAAACTGTGTGGCAAAGGCTATCCATCACACACAGTTTTTATGCGGTAAACATTTGCGCAAGGTGGCCTAACGCAAACAGTTTTGAAGAGAATGTCGTGTGTGATTGTTCATCGATCCAACACGGTTTATTCCTAGAAACTGTATTCGTTGCCTTAGGTCATCGCCCACAGTATTTTCTCAATAACCATTTGCAATAGCAAAAACCAATTAGCAGGCTAATTCGGCATTAGCAGACTAATTGCCCTATTATTAATAATCCATTTATTAATCTAATTGACATTCATATTAAACACATAATATATTTCATTCCCATATTAAGGAAGCAGGATTTCATAATTGAAATACGTCAGAGTACAACATGATAGCTTCAGCACACAGCTATCCATTAAACAATTGCACCAGCACCAAGTTTCACATGACCTTCCGAAATTAGCATCATAGACGGTACATAGAGAGATGCATCTCATCGGGAAAACTACTGAAGCGCAAGGCGAATATTGAGCCTTCATTGATGTTGAAGGTCTTTGCAACTTTACACCAGTGCTTGTGGATGATTGACCGTCCATCCTTCGTCCTCTTCAGGAACACTTCAATATTGAACCGTGGGTGTTGTATGAAAACCTTCCTTGCCTCCTGACCATAGAGGTGGTTTGAGAGGTAATCATTAGTGAACTGCTTTGGAAAGGCCTGAAAACAAGGATGTGCATAAATATCTCCTCTATATTGGAAATGGGGCAAAGGAATAAAAAAGGCAAGGTATAATAGTTAGTACCATCTTGTAGTGAACTGATGTCTTCTTCATTATGCAGACAAAGATCTTGTGGTTTTTTGTCGCCAATTTCTTTATCCTAACAATCTTTTTGAGTTTCTTGGCTTGATTGATATTCATGGACAACTCATTTCCCCATATGCAAAAAGGGTCGAACAATGGGTCAAAACCTCTGACAGCAGGACCTACATGTGCAAGACCAAATTGTTAAAAACCTAAGTATTAGAATGGTTCCTGCAATTGCACAATAATTTGCTATTAGACAACGGACCATGCGCGTGCTAACCTCGATTGTAAACCTTAGTGCTTCCCATTATATTGTTTCCCTGCAACGCATATAAGGTAGTTAGTCATCAGGTTAAGTAAGGGTTCGGATGCTATCAGTAAAATATGTTGATGAAAAATAAGCACATTGCAGATTCATCAGATTAATTCAAGCCACATGGAAAACCCATTTATGCAAACCAAGCAAGATTAAGAACTAGGAAATATATCGCTTGTATATGTTTCTCATGTATTAAGTGCAGCCAAATTCGATTTATTCCTCACATGCACAACAATACAAAATTCCAACCACGACAATTGGACATCGCATTGTAGAATTGAACCAAGCAGTTAACTAAACACCACAACAAATGAACCAAACATTAACTGAGCACCACATTGCAGAATATAACATACTCCTAATAAAAGATTAGACAGTTAACTGAACCAAGCATGCTTAACAACTTGGAAATATAGCAATTGTATTTGTTGCTCATGTATTTAGTACAACCAAATTCGATTTACTTCTCACATGGTATACAATAACAGAATGCACCCACAACTATTGAACATCGCATTGCAGAATTGGACCAAACAGTTAACTAAACACCACAACACAAATGAACCAAACGTTAACTGAGCAACACATTGCACAATTTATAACCAAACCAAGCATACTTGACAACTTGGAAATATAGCAATTGTATTTGTTTCTCATGTATTTAGTACAACCAAATTTGATTTACTTCTCACATGGTACAAAATAATAGAATGCACCCACAACTATTGAACATCGCATTGCAGAACTAAACCAAATAGTTAACTAAACACCACAACACAAATGAACCAAACGTTAACTGAGCACCACATTGCACAATGTATAACCAAACCAAGCATGCTTGACAACATGGAAATATAGCAATTGTATCCATTTCTCATGTATTTTGTAAAGATAAATTCGATTTATTTCTCACATGGAAGACAATGCAAAATTGCAGCCTGAAGAATTGAACATCACATTTGCAGAATTGAACCAAACAGTTACCTGAAGACGACAACTAATTAACCAAATGGTTCATAAGTGAGCAACACCCTGCACGACATATAGAACATATACATAGGAGCAACAGATTGCATGGTAAAATTAGATAGCACAATTCACTAGAATTTTTTAAGGAAAGGAAGGAGCAGCACACGCAACGGGTAAACCAAGCATGCTTAACCGGCATAGCTAGCAAATGGCAAGGTGCTCCTCCAAGATCTGGGGGTTGGCACGAATGGTAGCCATCATGACCTCATCCGCGCGTGCGGCCACAATTTGCTTCTCCGCTGCCAAGTGCTCCTTGAGATCCTGGCTATACTGCGTGCACCATGTCTTAGGAAGGTGCTTATTTGGTGGAGGGGTCGGTGATTTGGGTGCAAGGTGTCGTGCTCGTGCCGGCGAACGGGGCATGTGGGATGTGGAAGGAGGAGGAGGACGGGGTTTAGGTGTGGATTACCTGCCTGGATAGGCAAGGCCGAGCAGTGTGAAGAAGGGTCGATGGCGAGGAGGTGGCGTTGCAAGCAAGGAGTGAAGGTTTCAACTTGCAAAGGAAGGAGGAAACAGGGGAAATGTGGCTTTTGGTAAGGGGGGCCGGCGAGGTAGATATTTTCGCGGAAGCCGAAAATTTGGAATCGCTTCAGCGAAAAACTGGTGCGCAAAGTGTCATCAGACACAGTCCCTTATTCAAAACTGTGTACGATATGTGAACATCACAAATGGTTCAGATAGCTTAACCCGTGTGCGATGAGTTTGAACGTCAAAAATTTTGGTTCCAATTTCCCTGGTTACAGTGCTCATCCACGTCATTGCATAATTTGGGTACACAAAGGAGACTACAGCACACCCACACTTCTTAATCGAGCAAGTTCAGCAATTAAACAGAGCTAGCTGGCCTAAACATTACTCTAACAAATTAAAGACCGGCACTCTTAATTAAACAAAACAAAGAGTACTAATACGTCTGGTGCTCGTCGATCTCCGCCGCCTCCTCCATGTCCAGCTCGCGCCCGACGATCTCCTGGGGAAGGAGCTCCATGGCATCCATCACACCATATTAGGCAAGCATCTTGCCATCCGCGTCCGCCGTCTCTTTGGAAAAGTCCACCACGAGTTGGGCATGGGCGACCATGATCTGGGCTTGGACGGGCTCCATCGTCACAAGGTATGCAGCGGAGGAACGGACGGCTGCTCGAACGCTCTCGATGATTGCCAACTCTTCGGTCATGGGTTGCCGACCGTTGTTGGAGAAGCCTCGTTCGATTTGTGTGGTGACCGCCACGAGCTGGGCGTGGGCGGCCTCGACATGGTCGTGGGCGGCCTCCATCAGGGCTAAGGCCGCCGCTGTGGAACGGACAGCTGATGTGCGGCTCTCACCAGCTGCTATCCCCAAGGCAGATGTTGCTCCCGCCACTTGAGAAGCAACAGTGGCCGTTTGGGCTGCCATGGCCGCCCGGTCGTAGATTGGGGTCGCGCTCAAGCACCTTGTTAGCACGCGCATGGCGGCTGCAGCCGCACTGTCGCCGGAGTGGGCCACCGAAGTTGCCCTCACGACCCGGGTCCACGTCCCCATCTTTCACCGGTGACGATTGAACAGTGAAATGATATTTGGGGAGTGAGCTAGTGTGATTGGCACACCGGCTGTGGACTGTAGCTGATGCACCTTCTCGCATAAGCCATAGGCCTACTATACACCGGCGGTGCTCCAGGATATTTTGTACTGCATCTCACACGGTTGGTGATAATAAACTGTGTGGGATCAACTTGATTTTTAATTTTGATTTGAATTACAGAATGGTGTCACAGTGGCAATGGACGGTGTTTGAATTGCTAGACCTTTTATCTGCAGTGAACATGCAACTATATGTATGTCGTAAAAAAATTGGAATCATTCAGGGTTCGTTTGGACATTTTTATACAGTAACTTAGTTTTCTAGGCATTTCAGGTGCACAATTCAAAACTAAACCACATGCTCCAGTCCAAAAAAACAGGTTGCAAAATCAAATGTTTGTCCTTGGTTGCAAGCTTAGGTCACATGCAAGAAATGAGAATGAATGTCAAACACCTTGACACTGTCGCTCAGCCGCTAACATTGAGATACATGCTTTTAACATTCTAGTAAATTGAAAACTCATCTAAAATTCATGAAACTTGACATGATATCATGGAATGGCAGCGACATGCCGTGGTAAAAATATTATCCCATTTGGGGTAGGTGTGGGGTATAACCTTCTCGCAAACCAAAGCTTCTCTCACAACAAGCCTAATGGTTTCAGTAGGGTACGTGCCACCTTGGGGGACGAAACAATATATGTTGCCTCTTCTTACTTTCAAAATGTTTCTCGTGTCAACGTAGAACAACATGAGTGTTGTGTTAATTTTTGGGATTTTTCGGGGTTCGTTTTGACATTTTTCATGCATTAATTGAGTTTTCAATGCATTTATGAGCACAATTCAAATTTGAACTACATGCACATGCTCTAATGCATATAAATTGGTTGAAAATTCAAATATGTGTCCTTGGTTGCATGCTTAGGTCCCATGTAAGAAATGGGAATGAATGTCAAACCCCCTGCCATCACTCGGCCACAAACATTGAGATTCCTGGTTTTTAAATTCTAGTAAATCCAAAACTCGTCTGAAATTCATGAAACTTGGCATGCTATAATGGAGCAGCATCAACAAGCCGTGGTAAAAATATTGTCCCATTTTGGGGCAGGTTTGGGGATATGCTTCTCACAAACCAAAGGCTCTCACAACAAGCCTGATGGTTTTGGTAGGCTACGTCCCACCTTTGGGGACGAAACAATATCCGCTGCCTCTTATTGCTTTCAAAAAATTTCTAATGTCAACATAGAACAATATGCCGTGTCAATTTTTGGGATTTTTTTGGGGTTCGTTTGGACATTTTTATGCATTAATTGTGTTTTCAATGCATTTATGAGCACAATTCAAATTTGAACTACATGCACATGCTCTAATGCATATAAATTGGTTGAAAATTCAAATCTGTGTCCTTGGTTGCATGCTTAGGTCCCATAAACGAAATGGGAATGAATGTCAGACACCCTGCCACCGTCACTCGGCCACAAACATTGAGATTCCTGGTTTTTAAATTCTAGTAAATCCAAAACTCATCTAAAATTCATGAAACTTGGCATGCTATCATGGTGTCGTGGTAAAAATATTGTCCCATTTGGGGCAGGTTTGGGGATATGCTTCTCATAAACCAAAGGCTCTCACAATAAGCCTGATGTTTTCGGCATGGTATGTCCCACCTTTGGGGACGAAATGATATCTGCTGCCTCTTATTGCTTTCAAAAATGTTCTAGTGTCAACATAGAACAATAGGAGTGTCGTGTCAATTTTTGGGATTTTTCGGGGTTCGCTTGGACTTTTTTATGCATCAATTGCGTTTTCAATGCATTTATGAGCACAATTCAAATTTGAACTACATGCACATGCTCTAATTCATATAAATTGGTAGAAAAAAAATTTGTGTCCTTGGTTGCATGCTTAGGTCCCATGCAAGAAATGGGAATGAATACCCTGCCACCGTCACTCGGCTGCAAACATTGATATTCCTAGTTTTTAAATTCTAGTAAATCCAAAACTCGTCTGAAATTCATGAAACTTGGTATGCTATCATGGAGGGGCATCAACATGTCATGGTAAAAATATGTCCCATTTGGGGCAGGTTTGGGGATATGCTTCTCACAAACTAAAGGTTCTCACAACAAGCCTGATGGTTTCGGTAGGGAACGTCCCACCTTTGGGGATGAAACGGTATCCGCTGCCTCTTATTGCTTTCAAAAGGTTTCTAGTGTGAACATAGAACAATAGGAGTGTTGTGTCAATTTTTGGGATTTTTGTGGTTCGTTTGGACATTTTTATGCATTAATTGAGTTTTCGATGCATTTATGTGCATAATTCAAATTTGAACTACATGCACATGCTCTAATGCATATAAATTGGTTGAAAAATCAAATCTTTGTCCTTGGTTGCATGCTTAGGTCCCATGCAAGAAATGTGAATGAATGTCAAACACCCTACCACCGTCACTCGGCCGCAAACATAGAGAATCCTAGTTTTCAAATTCTAGTAAATCCAAAACTCGTCTGAAATTCATGAAACTTGGCATGCTCTCATGGAGCGGCATCGACATGCCGTGGTAATTTTTTGTCCCATTTGGGGCAGGTTTGGGTATAAGCTTCTCACAAACCAGAGCTTCTCACAACAAGCCTGATGGTTTCGGTAGGAATGTCCCACCTTCAGGGACGAAATGATATCCGCTGCCTCTTATTGCTTTCAAAAATTTTCTAGTGTCAACATAGAACAACAGGAGTGTTGTGTTAAATTTTGCAATTTTTCGGGGTTCGTTTGGAGATTTTTATACATTAACTGGGTTTTCTAGGTATTTTATCTGCATAATTCAAATTTGAACTACATGCACATGCTCGAGTGCATATAAATTGGTTGAAAAATCAAATCTTTGTCCTTGGGTGCATGCTTAGGTACCATGCAAGAAATGGGAATGAATTTCAAACACTAGGGCACTGTTGATTGCCGGCAAAACTTTGAGATACTTTGTTTTAAAATTCTAGCAAATCCAAAACTTGTCTGAAATTCATGAAACTTGGCATGCTATTATGGAATGGCACCCGACATGTTGTGGTATATTTCGTGTCCATTTTGAGAGAAGAAGCACTCGAATAACAACAACAAAGGCATTTTCAAACAAATATATAGTTGTCACTCTAACCTCACAAACGTTTGTACAATTCAAATTGTGTGTGTTATGTTAACCATTCACGTGACGCCATGTGTCTTCGTTCTAATGGCTATAGGAGGTGCCTTGCGGACAACTGCTTGACTGAACGGGAGGCGTGCAAGCGCAGTCCGGTGCGCAGGCTGACCGAGAGACATGCAAGCTGTCCTCCAATGTGCAGGCTTACCAAGAAGTGTGCGAGTTGTACGCTGCGCAGGCTCACTGGGAGTCGAGCCCTTTGACTTCCATGGTCGCCCGCCTTCCTCTCCATTAATGGCGCCCGAGCCATTGCTTAATATGAGCGGCCTTACTATTCGCCTCCCATTCCCCTCCGTCCCACAGACCTCCACCAACGCCATGGCATAGAAGGATCATCTGCTAGTAGTCTTCAAGTTTGGTGAAGTCGACTCCGACCCGGAGGAGATAGAAAATAAGGAGGAATGGATCCTCATGGACATGGCCCAGAATGAGTTGGCTACGGCTGTTGCTGGCCCCGCTCCGTCCCAGCTCCCATCCCCACGCCCGCGCCAGCGACCATCCCCATATCATTGACGGGCTGGTCGCCGAGCACTATCGCAGAGCTGGAAGCCGCGGGTGTCACCGAGGTCTCTGCGGACCCGCGTGAGCTTGTGTACATGCCAGCGCCAGCGCCCGTGCCCGTGTGTGTGCCCACCCCTCCACACATCGCAGCGTTGGTCCCTGTGCATTTGGCTGCACCCACCGCGCCCGTGCCCGTGCGCGCGCCCCCTCAGCGGCATGGGATGCCGCCATCGACCGCTGCCTCTCAGCGCCGCCAGCTGCCGTCCTCCCGCGCCCCGCCCGTCGATCGCGCGACGACATGATGTTTGATTTACAACTAAATAACATTCTAAGCTGCCTTGAAGACTTCAACAACGGCATCCTGGAGGACGACAACGACAAGGACGGCACGGCACGCCGCCTCTGCCACCGCCGGAAATAGTTTTTTTTTTCTTGGGTTTAATATTGTATCTTGATCGCAAACGTTTTAGTTAGAACACCTGTATGCAAACCGACAGCTTCCCCAGGAAGCCAAGGGAAAATGTGCCTAGCAGGATTTGTGCAGCTGTTGATCACAAACGTTTTAGATAGAACACCCATATGCAAAGCGAGAGAAGGATTTGTGCATCTCTTCAACGCAAACGGTTGTTTTGGATGACCCGTGTGCAACCACTTACAAACAATTTGGTAGGATTTGCATCTGTCATATTGGGTATGCTGCCATTTATCAAACTTGAAAGATTGACATTTGTTGATCTAGTAACATTGCCATTTTTCAACCTTGTAACAGTGCGATTTGTCAAAATATGCAGCTAAAAATCACTAGCACTATCTAATTTTTGCAACTAAAATTCAATAATTAAGCATAGATTTTATTCATATATTAAGCAGTCGTGCTTAATTTATACAAACAGTTCAACTTGACAGCTGAACCAACCAAACTTTTCCCCAATTGTTGCCAACCATGTACTGAAATAGCTAGTTCTACTTTATATATACTAGCTAATTTTAAGTACGTTGTACAGTTCCACCACATCTATAGTCACATGAACTAAAAAAATAGCCCCTAAATACTACTACTACTACTACTACTACTACTACTACTACTACTACTACTACTACTACTACTACGGAGGGGCTTTCTACTACTTCCGGCAGCCTCTCCTCTGTCGAGCGTGCTCAGTAAGAGGCAGAGGAGGAGGAGCCTACTGACGAGCTAGACAAATGCAATACGGTGCCTGCCGCTGTTGCACATTCGGCGACGCTCGCCAGCTCGAACGCCCACTGTCACTCCAGAAGATCCCCCTCAAAGCGGTGGTTCTCCTTGTAGATCTCCTGATTCCTCGCCTCTGAGGCGACGTGTCCCGCGGCCACAGCGGTGGTAAAGCTCTTTGCGTGCTTGACAAGGCGCTCCTCCTCCTCCCGTAGGAACTCGGTGTAGCGCGCAAGGTCGCTGACGCATGTGGCAGCATCCACCTCCGCCTCCCGCCTTCGGGCAGCGGTGGCGGAGCGGGTGATGACCCCAGCGATCGACGGTGGGCTGGCGGCTAGGGCGGCCTACAATGGGGTGGCGGCCACGACCACCACCTCCCGCCTTCGGGTCGCGGTGGCGGAGCGGGTGATGGCCATGGTGGCTGGGAGTGGGGTGGCGACCACGACGGCCACCTCCCGCCTTCGGGCCACGGTGGCGGAGCGGGCGATGGCCTTGGCTTTCGATGGTGATGTGGTGGCAATGGCGGTCGGCAACAGCTACCAATTGGCACCGGCGGCGGAGCGTGTGGTGAGTGTTCCGCGCAAACCCAATAGGGATGCCACGCGCACTACACTATGCCAGGGACTACGCCGCCGCCGCGCTGTAGCCTCCCAGCTGGAGTTGTCATCTGATGACGGTGGAGTGGCTGAGCGATCATGACAGACCGGTGTCATTGGCGATTATGGGAGAAGCATACGAGATAAGCTACAAGGAGGGAGGGGAAAATGTGACGCAGGACTCGCCGGTCCTGAGGGTTTTTATAGCAGGCCAGTAAGCATTGGGATTTTGGGGGATTACACCTAGTCGGGCGGGAAGCTTGCACGGGAACGGGCTCACCGACGATTCATTGGCGCCACCGTTTGGCCAAAAGAACGCCCCCACGCGCCTAGACCTGCGAGGTTGCGCAGGAACGGGCTCACCGACGATTCATTGGCGCCACCGTTTGGCCAAAAGAACGCCCCCGCACGCTGCACAAGCTTGCATTGTAAGCCATCTAAGGCAGCGGGGTGACAAGACATGTGAGAGGAGGATGAAAGGCCACATACACATACGGTTAATAAAAAAACCTTTGCGATTGAATTACCTACTATATAACTATCCTGGTTTATAAGTAGGATTTAACTAATAAAATACGAATGCATGTCACCAAATATTATATAGTTGGATTCGTATTTGAACATAGTTTCCAATTATATAATTTTTATAACATGTATTAACATTTTGTTGGTTAAATTTGAGGGCAAAGTATGGCACATAATATAAAGGGGACTATGGACCAAGACAGAGGTGGTAGCACATGGCCGCTCTCTACGCAGTGATGCAAGTGTCGGCCGGCTTGTAGGCGACCATTTCCTGTGTGTTCAACTGCTCTATGCGTGTGGCTGCTTGCGGTTGAGGCAGCCGTGGCGCGCTCTGCCCGCGTCCTGCCACGCGCGCTCTGCCCTCTCATGTCCCTCCGGGTTCTCTGCCCCTTGTCCCTTCACCTGCGCTGCTAGTGTTTGGGGCTGACACATGATCACACACATTCGTGTGCATGAGGTTGCACCGGGCGCGGCTCCACAATGCAGTTACCCGATGCAAAAACTGCCATGCGGACGCACCGAGAATCCATGCCGCCCGGCCCCCATTTATTCCTATGGCCATTTACCTTCATCTCTCACGTCACACGACACAATAAGCACCTCCACGACGACACATACAGAGAGGACATCCAGCGGTTCCAATGGCGATCCCCGTGGCTCCAATGGCGCTCCCAGCGGCCGACGACGACAACAGCGGGCAGTTCACCACTCATCACATAGTGGACACCCACATGAGGAGGAAGGCCCTCTCGGTGGTGTACACGAACGATCCGGTGGCAGTGGAGAGCTCCATCCAAACTATGGAGCAGTTCCTTGCCGAGGATAAGTACCAAGTGGTCGGCTTCGACCTCGAGTACACCATCGGTCATGCCGGGCACGATCAGAAGGTTGCCATCGCCCACTTGTGCGTGCGACATGACGTCCTCATCTACAACTACCACCTAGCCACAAGGCCTTGCGAGCGTTTCTCCATTTTTATCAACAGCTCTGACTACAAGTTCGTTGTGGTGGATACCACCAACGATCTAAAAGCACTCAAGGTTTCGGGCTTGAAATGCTCGAATCTTGTCAACATCCAGGACCACTACAAGGTCTGGGGCAGCACCAAGAACAAACTAAACTCCCTGGTTGACCTCGCCTCGGCCATCATCAACCCCTACTACATGAAGATGAAGGATGAGAGCAAGAAGGACAAGGACACCTGGCACAGTGTTTGGCATCGGAGACTGGATGAAGAACACGTCAAGTACGCGGCCAATGATGCGTACACAAGCTACGAGATGTACATGAGGATCGTTGACATGAGGAAGTGTCTTACTCATGACCGAGCCGAGGGATCGAGCCATAAAGCAGTGGCGGGAGCGTCACAAGAAGTAGATGACTAGACGATCATTTCTCCTACTTTAGGATGCATGCAATTGTTTATTGAGGTGTGTGTGAATGATCTGTATAGTCACTTATGTAATTGGATGTTTATTTCAATTTTATATATATATATACATGTTATTCTTCTATAGACAGAGAAAATCACATGGCTTATTAGCAGCAATCATCTATGTTATTATTGGTCTTCGCACACATTTCTGATCAGGGACCTGTTTGCCGTGTATCACACACATATTGTTCAATTTAACCGTTTCCATTGTGTTGTGCAATAAAGGTTGCAAAGAGGGATCTACAGCAGCAAGGACCAGCTTCCCTACCGATAGCTCATCTAACAGAACTCCCAAGTTAAGTGTGCTGAGGCTGGAGTAGTCATGAGATGGGTGACCGGATGGGAAGTGGACTCAATATTAACTAGTTGGATGGGCAACTGCAAAGGTTTATTATACACCTTTGTATTATAAACCTTTGTACTGACCCATCCCATCTAGTTAATATTGAGGTCTTTGTTTTGTAATTTTTGACATTTTTGTTTTCTGAACACATATTGATTGGCTTGAAGTGGACATATGTTGTTTATACGCAAGCAACTAGTTTGCATTTTTCAAAGTTTTTGTACGAACAGAACCACACACGAACTTACTATAGTAACCGTCTGTGTTATAATTTCTCATCGCAAATAGTTCATCCGAGTGGGCTATTTGCTGCATATCACACACATCTGGTTTACACAAATCGTTTGTGTTCTTTTGGCTAATCACAAATGTTGCATATCACACACGTCTTGTTAAGATGAACCGTTTCCGTTCGCTTGCCTAATCGAAAAAAGTTTGTCCGAGTGAACCGTATGCCATATATCACACACACCTTGATCTGGCTGACCGTTTCTGTTGCATTCCCTAATAGCACATAGTTCATCGGAGGGAACTGTATGTCGTATATCGCACACACATCGATATGGCTGCCCGTTTCCGTTGTTCTTCCTCATCGCAAACAGTTCTGCTGGATCAACCATATGCCCTGCATCGCGCACGCAACTAAAATAAGAACCGTGTTTCATGCGTCGGTCATCGCAAATGTTTTTGACATTTTTTATGGTTCTCTGACACCACCGTTTGTGATTATTGCATCGCACACAGTTTCTTGAAGGGTCTCTGATCGTAGTGTCGTGTTAGCAGCATCCTGCAGTAGTGTCACTACAATCGAGATTCAAGAAAAATAGACCACTCTTCAAGGGTGCATGATCATAAAAGATATTACTCATAAATAGAACAACCATTATTCTCTGATTTAAATGAATAACCGTCTCACACCAAACAAGATCCAGATATAATGTTCATGCTCGACGCTGGCACCAAATAACAATTATTCTGGTCTAAAACTAATCCCAAAGGTAGATGTAGACGTAGCATGCCGACGGTGATCACATCGACCTTGGAACCATTCCCGAAGCGCATCGTCAGCTCGTCCTTAGCCAATCTTCATTTAATCCGTAGCTCCTGTTTCGAGTTACAAATATGAGCAACCGAACTAGTATCAAATACCCAGGCGCTACTACGGGCATTAGTAAGGCACACATCAATAACATGTATATCACATATACCTTTGT
Source organism: Triticum aestivum (assembly GCF_018294505.1). NCBI lineage: Eukaryota > Viridiplantae > Streptophyta > Magnoliopsida > Poales > Poaceae > Triticum > Triticum aestivum. Next base: position 442,089,524 of record NC_057810.1, on the reverse strand, counting down.
TCACTTTGCCATCCTTCTTATCCGCCGAATAGTTGGGGCAGCTCCGCTTCCAGTGACCAGTCCCTTTAAAGTAGAAGCACTTAGTTTCAGGCTTGGGTCCAGCTTTGGGCTTCTTCCTGGGAGTGGTAACTTGCTTGCCATTCTTCTTGAAGTTCCCTTTCTTTCCCTTGCCCTTTTTCTTGAAACTAGTGGTCTTGTTAACCATCAACACTTGATGCTCCTACTTGATTTTTACCTCTCCGGCTTTAAGCATTGCGAAGAGCTCAGGAATTGTTTTGTTCATCCCTTGCATATTATAGTTCATCACAAAGCATTTGTAGCTTGATGACAGTGATTGAGGAACACTGTCAATGACACAATCAACTAGAAAATTAACTCCCAGCTGAGTCAAGTGATTATAATACCCAGACATTTTGAGTATGTGTTCACTGACAGAACAATTCTCCTCCGTCTTGCACCTATAGAACTTGTTGGAGACTTCATATCTCTCAACCCAGGCGTTTGCTTGAAATATTAACTTCAACTCTTGGAACATCTCATATGCTCCATGACGTTCAAAATGTCTTTGAAGTCCCGGTTCTAAGCCGTAAAGCATGGCACACTGAACTATCGAGTAGTCATCAGATCGAGCTTGCCAGATGTTTAAAACATCAGTTTCTGCTCTTGCAGCAGGCCTTTCACCTAGCGGTGCATCAAGGACATAATTCTTCTGTGCAGCAATCAGAATAACCCCTAAGTTACGGACCCAGTCTGTGTAGTTGCTACCATCATCTTTCAACTTAGCTTTCTCTAGGAACGCATTAAAATTTGGGGGAACGGTAGCATGGGCCATTGATCTACAACATAGATATGCAAAACTATAAGACTAAGTTCATGATAAATTATGTTCAATTAATCAAATTATTTAAGAACTCCCACTTAAATAGACATCCCTCAAGTCATCTAAGTGATACGTGATCCAAATCAACTAACCCATGTCCGATCATCACGTGAGATGGGGTAGTCATCAATGGTGAACATCTCTATGTTGATCATATCTACTATATGATTCACGTTCGGCCTTTTGGTCTCTAGTGTTCTAAGGCCATGTCTGTACATGCTAGGCTTGTCAAGTTTAACCCAAGTATTCCACATGTGCAAAACTATCTTGCACCTATTGTATGTGAACATAGAGTCTATCACACCCGATCATCACGTGGTGTCTTAACACGAGGAACTGTAGCAACAGTGTATACTCGGGGAGAACACTTTTACCTTGAAATTTAGTGAAGGTATCATCTTATAATGCTACCGCCGTACTAAGCAAAATAAGATGCATAAAAGATAAACATCACATGCAATCAAAATATGTGACATGACATGGCCATCATCATCTCATGCTTTTGATCTCCATCTCCAAAGCATCATCATGACCTCCATCGTCACCGGCTTGACATCTTGATATCCTTCGTTGCATCGGGGTCGTCTCACCAACTATTGCTTCTACAATAATCGCTAACGCATAGTGATAAAGTAAAACAATTACATGGCGTTTGCATTTCATACAATAAAGAGACAACCATAAGGCTCCTGTCGGTTGCCGATAATTTACAAAACATGATCATCTCATACAATAATGTATACCACATCATGTATTGACCATATCACATCACAACATACCCTGCAAAAACAAGTTAGGCATCCTCTACTTTGTGGTTGCAAGTTTTACATGGCTGCTACGGGTTTATAGCAAGAATCATTCTTACCTACGGCAAAAACCACAACGGTGATTCATCAAGATTGTTGTTTTAACCTTCTTCAATGACCGGCTGCAGTCAAATTTGATTCAACTAAAGTAGGAGAAACAGACACCCGCCAGCCACCTTTATGCAAAACTAGTTGCATGTCAGTCGGTGGAACCGGTCTCATGTGCGTGGACATGTAAGGTTGGTCCGGGCCGCTTCATCCCACAATACCACCGAATCAAAATAAGACATTGGTGGTAAGCAATATGACTATCACCGCCCACAACTCTTTGTGTTCTACTCGTGCATATCATCTACTACATAGACCTGGCTCATGATGCCATTGTTGGGAATCGTTGCATGGAAAACAAAAGAAATTCTACACACACACGCAATGATCTATCCATGGAGATGCATAGCAATGAGAGGGAGAGTGTGTCTATGTACCCTCGTAGACCGTAAGCGGAAGCATTTCACAACATGGTTGATGTAGTTGAACTTCTTCGTGCTTCAACCGATCAACTACTGAGCGCAGCCACCCCCATGTTCTGCACATGTTCAGCTCGGTGACGTCCCTCGCCTTCTTAATCAAGCAAGATGTCGAGGTAGTAGATGAGTTCCGTTAGCACGACGGTGTGGTTATGGTGATGGTGAAGTCGTCTCCACAGGGCTTTGGCTAAGCACTACGAAAATATGACCGGGGTGTAAACGGTGGAGGGGCGCCGCACACGGCTAGGCAATTGTCTGGTGTGTGCTAGGCGCCCCCTCCCACATATATATAAGAAGGAGGGAGGGAGGAGCAGACATAGGAGGCGCCCAAGTAGGAGGAATCCTACTTGGAGTCCCCTCAAAGCCGCGCCCCCTCCCCTGCCATATATAACCGAAGGGGAAGGAAAGAGGGGGGAGAGGGAAGGAAGTGGGAATCCTAATCCACACTTTCCTTTCCCTTCTCCCCTTTCCTTATCCTCCTTAGGCCAGCCCATATGGGGGCGCACCAGCCCCTTGTGGCTGGTGCGTTTCCCCTCTTGGCCCATAAGGCCCATATCTTTTGTCGGGGGTGCCCAGAACCCCTTCAGGTGACCCAATAAGTACCCGGTACCCCCTGAAACAATTCCGGTGTCCGAATACCATCGTCCTATATATCAATGTTTACCTCTCGGCCATTTCGAGACTCCTTGTCATGTCTGTGATCTCATCCGGGACTCCGAACAACATTCGGTCACCAAATCACATAACTCATATAATACTATATTGTCATCGAATGTTAAGCGTGCGGACCCTACGGGTTCGAGAACTATGTAGACATGACCGAGACACCTCTCCGGTCAATAACCAATAGCGGAACCTGGATGCCCATATTGGCTCCTACATATTCTACGAAGATCTTTATCGGTCGAACCGTTATGACAACATACGTAATTCCCTTTGTTTGTCGATATGTTACTTGCCCGAGATTCGATCGTCAGTATCTTCATACCTAGTTCAATCTCGTTACCGGCAAGTCTCTTTACTCGTTCCATAATACATCACCTTGTGACTAACTCCTTAGTCATGTGCTTCCAAGCTTATGATGTGTATCACCGAGCGGGCCCAGAGATACCTCTCCGATACTCAGAGTGACAAATCCTAATCTCAATCTATGCCAACTCAACAAACACCTTCAGAGATACCCGTAGAGCATCTTTATAATCACCCAGTTACATTGTAAAGTTTGATTGCGCACAAGGCATTCCTCCGGTATCCGGGAGTTGCATAATCTCATAGTCGAAGGAATATGTATTTGACATGAAGAAAGCAATATCAATAAAATTGAATGATCATTATGCTAAGCTAATGGATGGGTCTTTGTCAGTGTCAAAACCGGCGGATCTCGGGTAGGGGGTCCCGAACTGTGTGTCTAAGGCTAATGGTAACAGGAGGTAGGGGACACGATGTTTTACCCAGGTTTGGGCCCTCTCGATGGAGGTAATACCCTACTTCCTGCTTGATTGATCTTGATGATATGAGTATTACAAGAGTTGATCTACCACGAGATCGTAGAGGCTAAACCCTAAAAGCTAGCATATGATTATGATTGTTCTTGTCCTACGGACTAAACCCTCCAGTTTATATAGACATCGGAGGGGGCTAGGGTTACACAGAGTCAGTTACAGAGAAGGAAATCTACATATCCGAATATCCAAGCTTGCCTTCCACGCAAAGGAGAGTCCCATCCGGACACGGGACGAAGTCTTCAATCTTGTGTCTTCATAGTCCAACAGTCCGTCCAAAGTTTATAGTCCGGCTGTCCGAGGACCCCTTAATCCAGGAACCCCTCAGTAGCCCCTGAACCAGGCTTCAATGACGATGAGTCCGGCACGCATATTGTCTTCGGCATTGCAAGGCGGGTTCCTTCTCCGAATACTCCATAAGAGATTTAGAACACAAGGATCATGTCCGGCTCTGCAAAACAAATTCCACATTCTATCGTAGCGAGTATAATATTCCACAAATCTAATCTGCAAACATCTTTTTGTAGCATGACATAACGCCATGGTTTGGTCATTATTCGAACCGTTTTTCACAACCGGCCACCGCACGTAATGCGAGGCAGTTTTCCTGACACGTCTTGTCGAAGTAGAATCGTGTCCCCTTATCACGGGATTCTCATCAATACGGGTATGGGTAACCCAACCGCGCCATCAATCGCGGCACTTGGGAAATAAGCGATCTTAATGGGCAAGTGGGGAGGCGCACAGTTTCTACCGCCTTTATAAAGAGATAAGGATTCTCCTCTTTCACCCACGCCTACTTCCTCCCTCGCTCATCCATTCTCGCACGCGCGAGCTCCAGCGCCCTAGTTCTCACCTTCTCCGCATAGACAAACATGTCCGGAGCGGGAGGCAAGTGGTGGCCTCCTCCGTCAAGGAGGAGGACATTACGAAGCTTCGGGCGGCCGGATACTTGGCCGTGGATATTGCGTACCGGCTCCCGGATGCAGGGCAGATCATTCCGACTCCGGGACCCCATGAGAGGGTCGTGTTCCTCGCCCACTTTGTCCGCAGACTAGGATTCCCCCTCCACCCATTTGTCTGTGGGCTCTTGTTCTATTACGGGCTGGATTTTCATGATCTAGCCCCTAACTTCATCCTCAACATCTCGGCGTTTATCGTCTTGTGCGAGGCTTTTCTCCGCATCAGGCCCCACTTCGGCCTGTGGCTAAAGATCTTCAACTTGAAGCCGAAGATAGTGGTCGGCCAGCAGGCGGAGTGTGGCGGTGCCATGGTGGGCAAGATGCCCAGCGTCACCTGGCTCGAAGGCTCCTTTGCGGAGACCGTGAAGGGGTGGCAATCGGGGTGGTTCTACATCACTGAGCCGCGCGATGCCAACTGGGTTGTGGCCCCTAAATTCCGATCCGGCATCCCTATGCGGCTCACTTCCTGGAAGAGGAAGGGCCTATCCTAGGGCGCATCCGCAGAGCTGACCGGACTCCAGAACTGCGTCAAGAATATGATAACCAAGAATATCAAGCTTGTCAACATGGTCCAGGTCATGCTATTTCGCCGGATTCTCCCGTGTCAAAGACGGGCATTCAACCTGTGGGAGTTTGACGCGGCCCAACACCAGACACTGCAAGAGCTCTTTGAAATGACGCACAGAGACATATGGAAGGTGTTGTTCAAGTCCAACAAAGTCCCTCCTCCCACTTCCGAAGACCGCAGACTCAATGCCAAGCACCACGCCAATGCGGTAAGCATTCTACATTTTACAAGATGTGACTTTCCTCAGTATATTTGTGGGAGGGACTTAAGCCACCGTACTGATCTGACAGGAATATGTGGCGACGGCGGAGCGGATCGACTGTCCGGCTCCGTTGCCTGAAGATCCAACAACCGCTCTCCTGGCGGAGATGCTGGTTCCGGCGCCTTATGAGGTGCCGGAAAAGAAGGCCAAGAAGAAGGCCGTGGGGACCAGAAAAAGTCTCCGGCGCAACATGGTGCCGGACTCATCGTCCGAAGACACCAAGGCACACTCCTCCAATGACAATGAGGAGGAGGAGGAGGAAAACCCTCTCCCCCAAAACGAGGGGGAGAAGAAAAGGAAGGCCGCCCCCTCCGGGGAGGCCGAAGGGTCCAAGAAGGGACGGACCCTCCCTCCGGACCACTCCACAAACGCCGCCTATAGCGAGGAGGAGTGGCTACCCAGGGCCAAGCCCCTGGCAAAGTCGTAAGTATTCGTATGTCAGGATACTTCTTGCATATTTTAGCTTTATGGCTCCTTATTATGTCAAGGTTTGTTTGTGCAGTCCGCCCAAAGCCCATATCGACTTGCCCTCCTCGGATGGGTCCTTGGGCTCATCAGAGATGAATAGCTATTCACTCCCGACGGTTCCACCCCCCAACCCACGGATGACACCAAGTTGTTATCTCAGAAGATGTCGGGCCAGGAGGAGGTAGTCCTGGAGATGCCTCAAGGAGACACTCCCGATACAGGGCTCACGGGGGGGAAGATCCCCATGGATTCGGATAAGGGGGCCGCAGCAAGCTTGGCCCCCAGCCGGATACTGCACCGGAACCTCCAGTGGTTCCGGATGCAGGCAGGCAGCCACCCGCCAAGGGGGGCAAGCTGTCTGTGCCGATGACCTCTGTCCATCCAGAGGCGTCGGATAACTTGGTGGAAGCGCTTCAGAGCGCTTCCCTTGATGAAGGACACCGTACTCTTATGAGTATGGTGATTGCGAAGGTTCAGTCCGCCAAGAGCGGATTGACCGAAGCCTGCGCCAGCCTCCTGACAGGCTTTGAGGTAAGTAATTTAATTTATGAGAAAGTATCACGGTGTAGATAGTAGCCCCTGATGCTCTGTTTGGTGTTCGGCAAGAGAAGCCGAACAGAGGATCAAATATTATTCCCAGGAGTCTAATCATATTGTGTCTATGTGAATAAGCAGGCGTCGCTGCTGGCCGCTGCTGCCGCCACTGTGGAGGTCTCCAGACTGAGGTAGAGCCTGGGGCGGGCCGAAGAAGAGCTCGGCCTTGGGAAGAGGCAGCTTGAGGAAAACAAAGGTAAGCAATACCCCGTCTAAGTGTTATACAAAGGAAAAAATCGTGGATGCTGATAGAAGCATGATAAATTTTTGCTAGGGGCCACGATCGAGGTGCGGCCCTTAAGAAGGCGTTGTCCGAGGCCAAAAACAAAGCGGCTGAGGAGCGCATTGAGCGCAAAAAACAAGAGGCGCGAGTTGATGAGGTCCAGCAAGAGCTCCGAGACTTCGTCAAAAATTCGAGTCCTTGGAGCGTGACTCCAAGACGCAAGAGTTGGAGCTTGCGGAGGCCCGTCAGAGTGCACTAGACGCTAAGGCCGAATCCCAGAAGGCCCTCCAGGAAATTGAGGCAGCCAAGAAGATAGCTACGGGTAAGGCTTTCATTATGCAAAGCAAGCATGTGAAGGAGACTTTCTTTACTTACCCGAATTCGGAGCTCTCCAGGAGCATTCGCAGATCTGCCACGCAACATCTCTGATGCCGCAGAGTTCTACCGGGCTGAGGAGGTAAGCTCGACGGAGAAGTTGTTTTGGTCCCAGTATGTTGGGGCCGAGCACCCGATGTCCTTGAGCGACCAGCTAAAGCAGTTGGTCGAACTCCACAAGGCGGCCAAACTGGCCATGAAGGACTTCATAGTCCGGTTGTGGCCTGGCGAGCCCCTACCCAGCAGCTACTTCGGCTTTATCAAGCGGATGGTGAATGTCTGTCCGCGGCTTTAAGTCGTTAAGCGGTCCGTCTGTATTGAGGGTGCACGCTGGGCTTTGGCCCGTGCGAAGGTGCACTGGGGGAAGATGGACGCCGAGAAGCTGGTGACGGAGGGGCCGCTGGAGGGCAAGGAACATCGCCACCCCGGACAGTACTATGACAATGTCATTAAGGGTGCCCGCCTTGTGGCGGATGAATGTGCGAAGGATGTGATATTTGAATGATTGTAATCATGTCATCCTGTATTATGAAAACCAGTTCATGTGCGCTATGTAGCGCTTGTTAATTTAAAATATTACCTTCTATGTGGCTGTTTTTTAAAAATTCTTGAGAGTTGGCCAGTCGTCGGCTTCCGCCCCCATGTAACTAGTACTGGGGTGTTCGGGATAAGTATAAACACTCTTTATCCAAGTTTTTGGTCCTTTTAAGGAGGTGTTTAGCACCACGAACGAGGCAATCGAACTATACAACTTTATCGCCCTCACTTAGCCATAGAAGCTAAAATTTTAAATTTTGGCGAAGCCCCTTGTATCCAGAAAGCCGGACTTGGGGCGCTATGCATGCCTAAATCGGACGAGGCCGATTCCTCGCCTCATGCGGAAGAAATCTTTAAGGATTTGAGACCTCTCAAACAACGACCAACTCTCGCCTTATCATGACAGTAAGTTTTCGGCTTTCTCTACTGAGGTGCTCATCCGGAAGAACCGGGACACAATCGCAGTAGTTCTCCTGCGCTACCTTAGCCGATATAGCGGAACGTAAGGTACCAAAACATAGGAGCTGGGCAAACCCAACTATTGACCCAAGACATGATTCGGAGCTGATGCATATAGTGCTATAAGTTCGGGGTGCCGCACTGTCGAAAGTGTTCGGACTTGTCTTGCCAGGTTATGGGGTACTGAAGCCCCTGGCAAACTGGTCGTGCCAAGATGCACGGGTATAATAAATAAGTAGTAAAGAAAAAGGGGCAAATAAACTTAATAGCAAGCTGACGTTGTATACTATTTTCCCTTTAAAACGTTACGTCAAAGTGTACATGTACAAGTAGTGCGATAGGACTGTTTGACACATCCTAACCAGGAGCGGGTGGTGTGCGGTTATGTAAAACAGGTATAACGATTGTTATCGGAGACCGCCTGAGGATTCCCTTGTATGCCAAAGCTTCTTGTCCTCCTGGTGTGTCCGTCCCACTATGTGTTCGATAGCCGGTCTTTCGGAAGAGCCTCCTGAAGGTAGGGACCTGAAAGAAAAAAGGGGTGTAAAAATGAGCATGTCCTGGGGCGGTCGAGCCGCATTATGGACCGTGTCATGGTCGTGCCTCCGCCTATGCCCATGGTATTTTAAGTGCGTAATTATATACGCGCGACACGAATGTCGCCGCTTGGCTAGGACTAGGGTGGAGGCCGAATTGCTAGTCGAGCTCTGGTTGTGCTGGACGATCCTGTAGCGGAGTACTCCAGACTCGCTTGGCGGTATCCGGGTTCTTTATCGCCGAATTGGCTGTTTGCCTAAGAAGGCTGTTTTGCACTTCCGCCGCTAGGGCCGCAGTGTGCTCCTCTGTACGAAGCGAGCGCTCTGTGTTTCCATTAACTTTAATAACCCCGTGAGGTCCCGGAATTTTTAGCTTGAGATATGCATAATGTGGTACCGTATTGAATTTGGCAAATGTGGTTTGTCCGAGCAGTGCATGGTAGCCGCTGCAGAAGGGGACGATGTCGAAGATTAACTCCTCGCTCCGGAAATTGTCCGGGGATACGAAGACCACTTCTAGTGTGATTGAGCCTGTACAATAGGCCTCTACGCCAGGTATGACACCCTTGAAGGTGGTTTTTGTGGGCTTGATCCTTGAGGGGTCAATGCCCATTTAGCGCACTATGTCCTGATAGAACAGGTTCAGGCTGCTGCCGCCGTCCATGAGGACTCGTGTGAGATGGAATTCGTCGATGATGGGGTCAAGGACCAATGCGGCTGAACCGCCATGACGGATACTGGTAGGATGTTCCCTGCGATCGAAAGTGATCGGATAAGAGGACCATGGGTTAAATTTTGGGGCGACTGGCTCCATCGCGTAGACGTCCCTTAGTGCACGCTTCCGTTCCTGCTTGGGGATATGGGTTGCGTATATCATATTCAATGTTTTCACCTGGGGAGGGAATTTCTTCTGTCTTCCCGTGTTCGGCGGTCGGGGCTCCTCATCGTCGTTGCTATGCAGCCACTTTTCCTTGTTTTCGGCATTCAACTTGCCAGCCTGTTTAAACACCCAGCATTCCCTGTTGGTGTGGTTGGCTAGTTTATCAGGGGTGCCATGAATTTGACTTGAGTGATCGAGTATGCGGTCCAAACTGGACGAGCCTGGACCGTTTCTCTTGAATGGCTTTTTCCGCTGTCCTGATTTAAAGCCTCTGAATCCGGCATTGATTGTCATGTCTTCGGCGTTGTCGCCATTATTGTGACATTTGTGTCTATTCCGTCGCGGCTTGCTGTTGCTATCCCTGGCGTCTGAATCACTTAAGTTTTTGGGTGTGACATTGCAGCGCGCCAGCCAGCTGTTCTCGCCCGCGCAGAAGCGGGTCATGAGTGTCGTGAGGGCTACCATGGACTTTGGCTTCTCTTGGCCGAGGTGTCGGGTGAGCCATTCGTCTCGGATGTTATGCTTGAAGGCCGCTAAGGCTTCGGCATCCGGACAGTCGACAATTTGGTTCTTTTTAGTTAGGAACCGAGTCCAAAATTTCCTGGCTGACTCTCTGGGCTGCTAGGTAATGTGACTTAAGTCATCAGCATCCGGTGGTCTCACGTAAGTGCCCTGGAAGTTATCGAGGAATGCATCTTCCAGATCCTCCCAACTGCCAATGGAGCTTGCTGGCAGGCTATTAAGCCAGTGCCTGGTCGGTCCTTTGAGCTTAAGTGGTAGGTACTTTATGGCATGTAAGTCATCACCGAGGGCCATGTGGATGTGGAGAAGAAAGTCTTTGATCCATACAGTGGGGTCTGTTGTGCCATTATATGATTCAATATTTACGGGTTTAAACCCTTCTGGGAATTTGTGATCCATAACTTCATCGGTGAAGCATAGGGGGTGTGCGGCGCCTCTATGCCGGGCTACATCCCGGCGTAGTTCAAATGAGTCTGGTCTATTGTATTCGGCCCGGCTGGACTTTAGTTTATTGTATCCGGCGTGACGGTCATCATCACGTCTTGTGGCGCGCCCCCATGATCCGTAGATCGATCTTGACTGTCCTGCTTTGTTTTTCAATACTTCTTGCAGGTCCTTCGTGTAGCCCCGGGCCTTGGTATTATCGTTTGATTGGCCATGGGGTGCAGTCTAGACTTTGGGATGGTACGTCGTTTTGTCGCAGCCACGGGGTGGCCGGTCAGCCGCATCATGCGCTAGTAGCGTGGGTTTTAAAGCCTCCTCCTCGAGTTGAGGTAGCAGCCTGCGCTTTGGGTAGCTTTTGCTAGGGCGCTCGAGTCTGTATTCCTCGGCAGCCAGGACATCAGTCCATCTATCAGTTAGCAGATCTTGATCAGCTTGGAGCTGTTGCTGCTTTTTCTTCAGGCTTTTTGCAGTGGCTATAAGCCAGCGTTTGAAGCGCTCTTGCTCGACGGGATCTTCCGGTACGATGAATTCTTCGTCGCCAGGGCTCACTTCGTCTTTAGAGAGAGGCATGTAATTATCGTCCTATGATTCTCCATCAGTTGCCTGATCTTTAGGGATAGATTGCCCATCCTCTTGCTCGGCCTGCTCGAAGCCTGGCTGGGCAGGATTGTCTTCGTTTTCAGCACCATCCGGATTGTTATCTCCTGTTACAGCATTGCTATTTTTGCTATGGCGGGGCTTGGAGCGGCGCCGATGATGCCGGTGTCTAGATTGCTTCCCCAAGGGGTTATCTTCCGTTGCCTCATCGCCATTGTTTTCTTTAGGGGTGTCCACCATATAAATATCATATGATGAGGTGGCGGTCCAGCACCCTGTAGGCAGTGGTTCCCGTTCTTCTCCTGCATCGTCGTTCATACCGTCGATGTCTTCGGAGTCAAAGTCAAGCACGTCACTTAAATCATCGACAGTGGCTATAAAGTGGGTGGTGGGTGGGGGACGAATTTCTTCGTCGTCCGCTCCCCACCCGAGCCAGACATAGTTCGGCCAAGAATCTTCTGACAAGGATAGAGACCATAATGAGTTCAGCATGTCACCCAAGGGTGAGTGGTGAAAGATATCCTTGGTAGTGAACTCCATGACGGGTGCCCAATCTGATTTGATAGGCACGGAAGCACGCGGTTTGGATCCTGCAGTCGGAGACGAGTCCGGGGGTCCGATAACGCCACTCTCATAGGAGGTGCGATCAGTGTTCGGCTCCGACGCTGATGAGTGTGTGTCCTCTGTAGCGGGGTCCATCCACCCGTCCTCGGAAGGCACGATTTGCTCCGGATTGATTCCCGGCACCAACGCGGGTGCGATCTCCCAAATACTATTCGACGGCAAATCAAAGTCATGTCCGTCGTGACTGTTCAGCGCACCTGTCATGGGCTCGAATCCGTCGAAGATCAAGTCTCCGCGGATGTCGGCACTATAGTTTAAGCTTCCAAACCTAACCTGATGGCCAGGGGTGTAGCTGTTGATCTGCTCCATATGGCCAAGCGAGTTGGCCCGCAGTACGAAGCCGCCGAATACGAAGATCTGTCCGGGAAGGAAAACCTCCCCCTGGACCGCATCGTTGAAGATGATCGAGGGAGCCATCAAGCCTTATCGCGACGGCACAGTGCACCAATGTCGGTGTCAAAACCGGCGGATCTCGGGTAGGGGGTCCCGAACTATGCGTCTAAGGCTAATGGTAACCGGAGGCAGGGACACGATGTTTTACCCAGGTTCGGGCCCTCTCGATGGAGGTAATACCCTACTTCCTGCTTGATTGATCTTGATGATATGAGTATTACAAGAGTCGATCTACCACGAGATCGTATAGGCTAAACCATAGAAGCTAGCCTATGATTATGATTGTTCTTGTCCTACGAACTAAACCCTCTGGTTTATATAGACACTGGAGGGGGCTAGGGTTACACGGATTCGGTTACAGAGAAGGAAATCTACACATCCGAATATCCAAGCTTACCTTCCACGCAAAGGAGAGTCCCATCCGGACATGGGACGAAGTCTTCAATCTTGTATCTTCATAGTCCAATAGTCCGGCCAAAGTATATAGTCCAGCTGTTCGAGGACCCCTTAATCCAGGACTCCCTCAGTCTTGTCCATCACATCATTCTCCTATTGATGTGATCCTATTATCAAATAACAACTCATGTCCATGGTTAGGAAACCTTAACCATCTTTGATAAACGAGCTAGTCTAATAGAGGCTCACTAGGGACACGCTGTTTGTTTATGTATTCACACATGTATCAAGGTTTTCGATCAATACAATTCTAGCATGAACAATAAATCTTTATCATGAATAAGGAAATATAAAATAACAACTTTATTATTGCTTCTAGGGCATATTTCCTTCACCCCCTCCTTCTATTCTTCCTTGGCCGCCCCTCTAGATGGGAGGAGAGTTTACCCTCTGGTCCATGGCTTCCATGGCGGCGGAGGGACGGGAGCCCCTCCGAGATTGGATCTCTCTCTCTCTATCTCTCTCTCTCTCTCTCTCTCTATCTCTCTCTCTGTTCTCTTCTGTTTCGAGTTCCCGTTTTCTGTCCCTTCATCGTTTCTTAAATTGCCGGAGATCCTTAACTCCGATTAGGCTCAAATTTTAACATGATTTTCTTCCAGATATTATCTTTCTTGCGGCAAAAGAAGGGCACCAAATGCCTTAAAGGGGACCCACAAGCCTAACAGTCACGCCATGGCTAGGGGGTGCGCTCCATGGGCTTGTGGCCCCCTTGGGCATCGTCTCGCGTTGATTCTTTTTTCCAAAATAAATCTCCATATTTTTGTCATGTTTGGACTTTGTTTGATATGTATATTCTACGAAACAAAAAACATGCAACAAATAGGAACTGACATGGCACTGGGTAAATATGTTAGTCCCAAAAATAATATAAAATGTTGCCAAAAGTCTATGAAAGTTGTAGAATATTGGCATGAAACAATCAAAATTTATAGATACAATCAAAATCAGTGGTTGATACATCTCCATCGTATCTGCTTTGCCAAACACTTTTGCTCTTGTTTTGGACTCTAATTTGCATGATTTGAATGAAACTAACCCGGACTAACGCTGTTTTCAGCAGTACTACCATGGTGTTGTTTTTGTGCAGAAAAAAATTCTTGGAATTGGACACAACTTTTTGGAGATTTTTTATGGCATAAATAAAAAATACTAGAGCAAAGATCTACATGAGGGGACCCACCAGCTGCCCACAAGGCACTTGGACGCGACCACTGCCTGGGCGCACCCTAGTACCTTATGGTGCCCACGTGGCTCCGCTGACCCTAATCTCAAGCCTATGCTATTTCCCGAGAAAAAAATAGGAGAACAAAATTCATCGCATTTTACAATACGAAGCCACCGCCACCTCCTGTTCTTCATCGGGAGGACAGATCTAGAGTCCATTCGGGGCTCCGGAGAGGTGGATTCATCACCATCATCATCACCAACCCTTCTTCATCATGAATTTAATGATGCTCACCACCGGGTATGAGTAATTCCTCTGTAGGCTTGCTGGACGATGATGGGGTTGGATGAGATTTATCAGTAATCAAGTCAATTTGTGAGGGCTTGATCCCTAGTATCCACTATGTTCTGAGATTGGTCTTGCTATGACTTTGCTATGCTTAATGCTTGTCACTAGGGCCCGAGTGCCATGATTTCAGATTTCATGAATATATTTGAGTTCTTGATCCTATCTTGGAAGTTATATGTGTTATGATCCGCATACCCCAAGGTGACAATAATTGGGATTCTTTTCGGCGATTATCGTAGTTTGAGGATTTCATGTATTCACTATGTGCTAATGCTTTGTTTTGGTTCTCTGTTAGAAGGAGGCCTTAATATCCCTTAGTTTCCTTGTGGACCACGCTGCCACGGGTGGGTAGGACAAAAGATGTCATGCAAGTTCTTATTATAAGCATGTATGACTATATACGGAATACATGCTTACATTACACTGATGAATTGAAGATAGTTCTGTGTCACTCTAGGTTGTGACTGCTACATGATGAATGTCATCCAACACAAATATCCATCACAGATCCAATGCATATGCTTCTCGCATATTGATCTTTGGTAAGTTACTTTCGATGTTGATGTTGTTACTATCACTATAGAACTGCTACTGTTACTATTACCATTATTGTTGCTATTGTTACTGCTACTACCAAACTATCATACGACTGTGCTACTAATCACTCTGCTGCAGATATTTAGTTCTCTAGGTGTGGTTGTATTGACAACTCAACTGCTAATACTTGCAAATATACTTTGGTTCCCCTTATGTCGAATCAATAAATTTGGGTTGAATACTCTACCCTCAAAAACTATTGTGATCCCCTATACTTGTGGGTTATCAACTACCGAGGAGACATGGCTCGCCACAGCCCTCGGCAACCTCTCGCGTTCCGCCGGCGCTAGATCATCCATGATAGCGCCCACCAAGAAGAACTGGTCACGGTGGTGGAGTCAAGAGAGGATGCGTGATGCCACCGCCATGGTCGCCCGCACTCTCTCCTTGCCCGGCTTGTCGCCCACAATCTCGCCAAGGTGGGAGCTGGTCAGTGAGGTGCCGAAAGAAACCGACAAGATCAGGCAGTCGATGGTCGTTGAAGTCAATGTGGTGGTCGTATGGCTTAATCACGACGGCGGAGATCATCGTGCTTGGCTGGCGGTAGACCTTGCGTGGAACCTAGTTCTGCTCCCCGATCTCCATCAGCATACCTCTGAGACGCTCCTAGCTAGATCTCATCCTGCTCCTTGTGCTCCCGCTTCGCCAGGAAGGTCATCTGGAGAGTCTCTTGGGTGAGGTTGTCCCTCGCCTCCTCCAGCTGCTTTCTCATGGTGACGATCCATGACTGGAGCTTGCTATTCTCCTTGTTGTGGCACGACAACATGTCGAGGGCGCATGTGCGGAGCTCACACAGAGTCGCATACCTCTCCACGAGCACCTCGTCCTTCGCCGCCAGATCTCTGTCTCTAGTGGCCAGCTCCCTGCACAGCTGCACCACCTCGCGAGCCAGGTTACGAGCAACATCCATGGAATCCTGGGACGAGGATAAGAAGAATAGCTCGGCGCAGAAGTGGAAGCTGGAGAGTGATGGTTGCAGGAGACGAAGGAGGAAGAATAGTGAGGAGGGCGAGCAAGTCCCGCCCCCCGCATTTTATAGGCGAGGGAGGTGAAATGCCACCATCCTCATGATTACTGCACGTCGCCCAGTCCCTCCATTTCCCATAGCGTCGTGGCACGGGAGCCGAGGAGCCGCCTTCTTTAACAATGGTTTCACTATGACCATAAATGTAAAATGACCAGGGAGGCGAACTGACCGGGCGGCAGGGGTGCGTTTTCCCATCATGGAGCAGTGCACGCCACGTGTTCGCCCTCTGCAGATTCTCGGCCCCATCTTCCCCTGCACTCCTTCTGATACCGCGTGGAAGGCATGGGCTCGGGGGCGGCACTGTCCACCACTGGCCCGATATGGCGTGGTAGTCCGTGAGTTTCTTCTCGGTAGCTTCCTGGGCCTTCTTGCTACCAGCCGCCAAAGACTTCACCCCCTAAACGGAGCACTTCATTAGTTCTAGCCACTTCTCCAGGTCCACGCATTTGGTCTCGAGGTCCATGTTTCTCTCGAAGGGCGCCTCCTGGAAATCCAGCTTCTTCATGTACTCGGCGCCTGTGTCTTCCTTCTGCTTCACAAGGGCCTCTGCGAGGGCCTCCTTGTTCAAAGCTGAAAGGATCGATATGGTTGATTAGAGGGGGGTGAATAGGCAACTACCAAATTTTAACTTTTCTTATCAATTAGGTTTAGCAACAATTAGGTTGTCTAGATATGCAACTAGGTGAACAACCTATATGAATATGATGCTAACAACACCACCACAAGCAAGCAAGGAGTACAACACAATAATAGCTTGCACAAAGTAAAGGTAGGAGATAACCACAAGTGGAACCAATGGAGACGAGGATGTGTTACCGAAGTACCTTCCTTTTGAGCGGAAGTATGTCTCCGTTGGAGCAGTGTGGAGGCACAATTCTCCCCAAGAAGCCACTAGGGCCATCGTATTCTCCTCACGCCCTCGCACAAAGCAAGATGTCGTGATTCCACTAGTGGTGCATAGGAAGCTGAGAACCAGACCTTTACAAACAAGGTTGGGGCTCTCACCACAACTTAATTGGAGCCTCCAGACACCACCACGAAGCTTCACCATAATGGATTGTGGATCCGAAGTGACCTCTACCATCTAGGGTGCTCAAACACCCAAGAGTAACAAGATCTGCAAGGGATTAGTGGGGGGAATTAAATATCTCTTGGTGGAAGTGTAGACCGGGGCCCTCTCAACCAAACCCTAGAAAATCAACAAGTTTTGTTGGCTAGGGAAAGAGATCGGGCGAAACAAATGGACCTTTGAGAAACAATGGAGTTTGGGAGGATAAGAGGTAGGTCTTCTTGGGGAAGAAGACCCCCTATATATAGTGGGAACAAATCCAACTATTTTTCTGTCCATAGCCCATACACAAGCGGTACTACCACCCCAGGGAGTGGTACCACCGCCCGGGCAGTAGTTCCAGTAGTACAATGTATGGGCAAAGAACCTCGAGGCGGTAGTGCCGTCGGGGCGATACTACTACTCACCCCAGAAATACTACCACTACCACTGAGGTTGTAGTACACAAGAAGTAGCGGTAGTAGGGTTGAGCACGGCAGCAGTACCATAGCAGCGGTACTATCGTGCATTACTGCCGCAAAGTTGCAAACAAGTCTAGAGGCAATAAAAGAAGTGGTACTAGCAGCTGTATGGATGGTAGTACCGCTCACAAGCGGTATTACCGCTCAATTGCTGCTCTACTTCCGCTTACCATTCTGGGCTACAGCGAGATCAGCGTTAGTGGAGAGGTGGTAGAGGCGGAAGTACCGCAAGCGGTTCTACCGCCCTACTACAGCTCAACCGCCGATGGGACCGAATAGACAAAAGAAGACACAAAATAAGCGGTAGTACACGCGGTACTAGAATAACGGAAGTTCCACTTGCAAGCAGTACTACCGCTGCACAGAGCGGTACTACCACTGGGTAGCCTTAGGACACATTTCACACAACAAATTGGAACTCCAAAGAAGCGGTAAAGAAAGTGGGTGCAAAGGGAAGTTGTGTACGTGATGCTTTCACCCAAACCTTTCCAAAGTGGGCCCCCTCTTCATAGTATGGTTTTCCTACAACTCAAGTCCGCCGAGAAAGAAATGCGGGAAAATAATCGTTTTGACTCTATATCTTTGAGGGGCACGAATCGTCTTGTGCCATATGAAAAATCATCTGAAATGCTCAATGCACACGATTAGTCCGCAAATGCATTGTCATCAATTACCAAAACGACTAAGGGAGATATATGCCCTAACAATCTCCCACTTTTTGGTGGATCGATGACAACATGGGATTTACACAAAGGATATAGAGATAATAGGCAAACCCAACATCTATAGAATATAGACGGGCTCCCCCTAGATGTGTGCACTATTTAGGTATGCTTTTGGAATGCCAAGAACACACACTAGGATCAACACTCCCCCTATATTTATAGACATGGCACTACTTACAACAACATAATATGAGAGATAGACATGGAAGCAAGTGATAGCATGTGAGCATAAAGATAAGGGCACAAGTTAGACATAATTTCACACACTAATATAATACTTGACAAAAAGATATAAATAGGATAGCATATGTCTCACACCATATTAATAAGGTCTCCAGGTCTCACAAACACAAACCAAAGCAAGCGATAAAAGAGTTCACGAGCGACGGAAACGAAGGCAAATAAGACGCGCTCATGACTCGACAAATCCCTAAAACTCTCTCCCCTTTGGCATCGAGACACCAAAAGGGCAGAGAGCACTACAACGAACCAAGGTGGTAGCATCACTCCACATCATCATCATCATCAACATACTCCTCCTCCTCATGTCCCTCAGACTCCTCATCTGCAGCAAGTTGAAAATCATCTGAATCTGTCCACTTGCTACTCTTTGAGGCCCACTCCTCCTCTCAAGTGATCTTATCCTCTAAACCACGGGGGGCCTCTAGGCCAAGATGCCTCATGATAGCCTTGTCACGATGATGGCCCATCTTCTCCATCACGTGAGCCTTGTACATCTTCTGCTGAACATCCACCTGGGGACAGAAAAGTTTCTTCATCTTCTTCTTGAGCTTAGAAGCCCAAGATGGCTCCTCGGTGGGAGGGTCATAGTCCGGCTCGTCAGACCCCTCAAACCCATAGGCAAGAGCCTCCATCTGAGGAGCAGCCAGAGCACCCCAATTCTCCTTCTACCTTAGTCGGATAACCTCATGCAAAATTAGATCACTAGTTACGAACATCTCGTCCAGAAAAGTGGAAGCCCATGTCTCCTCAATGAGCTTCATCAGATAGGGGCCATAAATAGGGCACTTGCACTCAATCACGGTTGAGTGAAGTTCAGACCACATGACATGAGAAACGTCCAACACTTGTTATGTGTTCTTCTCCTTTTGGCACATAAGCAGCATGTCCACGAGGTAAGAGTGAACCTGATCCAAATTTCCAATGCGAGGGAAAAGAGTGCTCCGAAAGATAGATGCATAATGTCCAGGAATGAGATCAACTCATAAGTCTTCTTGCCGGGGGTGGGAGAAATCTTTTCCTTCAAGTAGAGATAGAGCTTGGACTTG
The DNA here is from genome assembly GCF_018294505.1 of Triticum aestivum. Taxonomy (NCBI): domain Eukaryota; kingdom Viridiplantae; phylum Streptophyta; class Magnoliopsida; order Poales; family Poaceae; genus Triticum; species Triticum aestivum. The sequence continues at coordinate 442,070,228 of NC_057810.1, read as the reverse complement.
TGCGTGACCGCCTGATGGTGCAACCCAATAGGGTTCTCGATCCCCTCATTATTGTAGCTCAAATTGTTCGTGAAAGTCTTTCACTTTGTAGAAAAAACTCTTTCATTGGTCATCCAGATGAGGCTCCTCTCATCATTAGTACCAAAGTAGACCATGGCATAGAATTAGGCCACAAGCTCTGCATCTAAGTCTTTGTTGAAAGAGATGATCCTAAGAATGTCAAGCTGACCACATAGAGCCAGAGCTTCTCCAAAGTAGTTAGGATCCTTATCCAAATGTCTGAGACCAATAGACCTGACATTCACAAACAAGTTCTTCTTTCCCTTGAGCACATCAAGATAGATTGAGCGTTGTTCCTTGGTCTAGAAAGGGCAACTGATAAGAGAGGGATCTTGATCGTGGCGATATGGATTGTAGCGGCGAATAGCATCAAACTCCTTGGCAGACAACTCATTCACGGACTTGGCCTTCTCCTTCTGCTTGGTGTCAATTTGCATGGTCCTTTGCTTGGGTGGACCACTGGAAACGGCTCCTGCTTCATCTGAGATGTGAAAGCGCTTGAAGCCACCTTGGTGGTCTGGATTCTTGCGGCGAGCATGGTGACCGGAGCTACTACCACCTAGAACCAATAAAACAACACGAGGGAAAAACAGGTGTAAAATATTGCATAGGCCAAAAGGAATAAATAGAGAATGAAGTACCGCTCCTCTGGAACAGTAGTACCGCTCGAGGCAGAATGAACACAACCGTGGCAAGATCCAGTACTACCAGAGGTATCAAATTCAAATTTTCTCCAGCCAAACTTCGATTCTCCTATTCTAGCAGTCCTACTCATGCCCCGATTTAGCCGAAAATTAACGAACACAACATGTGTTGCCCTAGAATGTAAATTCAAAAGAGAGAGTCGTAGGAGAGAAAAACAGGGGCAATACCGGCATCCATGGCAAGAGGAAAGGGTGGGGATCGATCCCACCGGTCGGAATCATGGAAGACGGTCTGGAATCGGCAGTCCGACGACAGTCGTCGAGGCAATTTTGTCATTGTGAGAGGGGAGAGCGTGGGGAGAGAGAGAGATGAATGGGTATGGGGGAGTTAGAACTCCCCTTGCCCGACTCATAAACCCCCACCCACCCCCCACCCCCACAAACCTCAGAGTGGTACTACCACTCGAAGAGCGGTAGTACTGCCCTGGTACTATTGCACGGCAAGAGGCCCCGTAGTACCGCTCCAGCGGTAGTACCGTGGGAGGCGCGGTAGTACCGCCCCAGACCCAACGGTAGTACCGCTATAGGGACAAGACTTGTAAGGAGAGAGTTAAGGATGGTGGCTTATGCAACGAGGTGAGGTTGTAGATGAGAAGGTTTGGGTTGGAGACACAAAACCAACAAAAATGGGAAGATACACTCCAAGTTCAAATACACAAACAAAAGAGAGCACACTTGGAGTGACTCAAGGCACCAACAAAGTCCTAAAGACTAGATAAAACCAAATAAATCCAACTTGAACAACTAGCTCTCAAGGAGAGGGCGGTGGCCGAAGCCACCTATGTTTGTGTTAATTGGTATGGCACCGAGAATATTTTAACCTTGGGCCCATGACCAAAACTCATCTTTGAAGCACACGTATCATAAAAATGGCTAATGTGAAAGACTTGGTTTATTTACCCATAATGGGGGGAGGGAGAGTTCACTAAGAGAACAACACTCCCCCTATTTCCATGCCTACATCTAGAGCGAGATAACATGATGAATGTGGTGGGGTGTGCCTAGTTTCAAACCACATTGCTCGAATCAATGATATTTAGCTCATGTCTTAACTCACAAAATCTTGCTTCATCCAATGGCTTTGTGAAAATATATGCAAGTTGCTCTTGTGTACCTACATAAATAAGATCAATCTCTCCATGCTTGATGTGATCCCGGATGAAATGATGATGAATCTCGATATGCTTTGTCTTGCTATATTGTACTGGATTATAGGAGATCTTGATTGCACTTTCATTGTCACATAGAAGAGGCACTTTGTCACAAGTGACCCAGTAATCCTTTAAAGTTTGCCTCATCCACAACAATTGTGCACAACAACTTGCGACGGCTAATACTCGGCCTAGGTGGTTGAGAGAGATACACAATTTTGCTTCTTCGAGCCAACTCAGCAAAGAGTGACCAAGGAATTGGCACCCTCCAGAAGTTAACTTCCTATCCACACGGTCTTCCGCCCAATCTGAGTCTGAATATCCCATGAGATCAAAGCTTGCTCCTTTGGGGTACAATAAGCCAAAGTTTGGCGTATGAACCAAATATCAAAAGATTCGCTTGACCGCCACATGGTGACTTTCCTTAGGTGCGGCTTGAAACCATGCAAACATTCCCACACTCCACATGATATCCAGCCTAGATGCACAAAGGTAAAGCAAGGATCCAATCATGGAACAATATACCTTTTTATCCACCGCTTTACCATTGGGATCAATGTCAAGTTGGCACTTGGTTGGCATTAGAGTCTTCACCGGCTTGACATCTTCTAGATTGGGATCTCTTGAGCATGTCTTGGGTGTATTTCGCTTGGTAGATGAATGTTCCTTCTCTTCTTTGCTTGATTTCGAACCCAAGAAAGAACTACAACTCTCCCATCATAGACATCTCAAACTTCTCGATCATTAGTACAGCAAAATCATGATTGAAAGATTTGCCAGGAGAACCAAAGATAATATCATCAACATATAGTTGGCATATGAACAAATCCCCTTTGACCCTCTTAGTCAAAATAGTGGGTCGATTTTCCCAATTTCAAACCCACGATCTTGCAACAACTTGGTAGGTGCTCACCCCACGCACGTGGGGCTTGTTTAAGGCCATAGAGTGCCTTATTGAGTTTATATACATGAATGGGGAACTTCGGGTCCTCAAACCCCAGGGGTTGTTAACATAACCAACTCATTCAAAGGGCCATTAAGAAATGCACTTTTCACATCCATGTTGCAACTTGAAATCATGATGAGGTGCATATTCAAGCAACATGAGAATAGATTCTAGGCGAGAAAACGGGAGAAAAGGCTTCACCGTAGTCGATACCCTCGACTTGGGAGTAGCCTCGTGCTACTAATCTTGCCTTATTGCCTTATTTCGAACGACCACACCGTTCACATCTTGCTTGTTCTTGAAGACTCATTTGGTTCCAACGACATTATGGTTCTCCTTTGGCCTTGGCACCAATTCCCACACTTTGTTGCGCTCGGAGTTGTTGAGTTCATCATGCACGGCTTCAAGCCAATCCTTGTCCTCAAGCGCTTCATGTACCTTTTGGGGTTCAATACAAGAAACAAATGTGCGATGCTCACAAAAGTTTGTTAACTGTTTATGATTAGTTACCCCTGTCCTTAATCTTCCAAGCACATTCTCCATGACATGTTCTTGATGTTTGAGTGTGGAAGAAATCTTGGCGGCACGGCGCTTAGCTCTTCAATAGGCATTTGAGGAGCATCATCATATCATCTTGAGCGTCATCTTGAGCTTGCTCTCTTGATCTTGAGCTTTCTCAGAGTCTTGAACTTGATCTTGGGCATCATTTGGTGCAACACCACCATCATGAGGTTGATCTTGTCCTTGATCATGTTCATTTGGTTGAGGGCCATCACTTTGTTCTTCGGAGGCATATGGGTCTAGCGTTGGTGACGGTTCCACTTGCGTAGAACAATGTTCTTCTCTTTCGCCCACAAGGGGTTCCTCAATGGGGAGGATTTGACCAACTCCCATTCTTAGTATGGCTTGGGGAGGAATTTCATCACCTACATCACAAAGACCACTTTGCTCCACTTGGGAGCCGTTATTTTCATCAAACTCCACATTACACGTCTCCTCTATGAGTCCATTGGACTTGTTGAGGACACGGTAAGCATGAGAGCTTGTAGTATAGCCAATAAATATGCCCTCTTGGACTCTAGGTTCGAATTTACACAAACGAACACCCTTTTTGAGAATGAAACACTTACACCCGAGCACCCGGAAGTACTTGAGGTTGGGCTTGTTACTGGTAAATTTCCCAATATGGAGTCTTGTTCAAGCCTTTGCGAAGGTAGAGCCGATATAATGCATGACATGCCGTGTTGATGGCTTCAGCCCAAAAGTTATACGGAGATTTTAATTCCGCCATCATGGTCTTTGCCGCATCCACCAACGTCCGGTTCTTACTCTCTACAATACCATTTTGTTGAGGGGTATATGGTGCGGAGTATTGGTGCTTGATCCCCTCATCACTAAGGAACTCATCTAGGGTATAGTTCTTGAACTCGGTGCCATTGTCACTTCTAATCTTCAATATATTTGCATCATGTTCACACTGAGCTTCATTTGCAAAGTCAATGATGGTTTGTTGGGTCTCACTCTTCCTCTTGAAGAAGTATACCCTTGTGTATCTTGAATAATCATCTGCAATCACTAACCAATGTTTTCTTCCCCCGAGACTATCAAAAGATGGTGGACCAAAGAGATCCATGTGAAGGAGATCCAAGGGCCACTTTAAATAAATGATAGTCGTGGGTCGGTGAGCCGTCCCATGTAGCTTTCCTTCAATACAAGCACTGCAAACACGGTCTTTGGCAAAACTCACATTTGTTAGTCCACGAACTTGAACCCCTTTGAGGAGACTTTGCAAAGATCTCATATTAACATGGGCTAAATGGTGATGCCAAAGCCACCCCACGTCAACTTTAGCCATAAGGCAAGTCGCGGTCTTAGTGGGTCGCTCTGAAAAGTTAACCACATAGAGACCGTTATCGACATGCCGAACAAAGGCTACTTTAAGAGTCTTGCTCCACAAAAGGGCCACGGTATCAAGATCAAAGAATGTTGCAAAGCCCCTGAGTGCAAGTTGACAAATGGAAAGTAAATTTTATGCAAGGGTCTCAACAAGCATGACCTTCTCAATAGATAAGTCTTGAGAAATGACAACCTTGCCAAGATCCAATACCTTAGATGTCAAAGCATCACCTAATTGGAGATGGGTGCTCATAGATGGGTTTGGCTGCATGTACACCACCAAGTCCTTGCTCTCGGTCATATGATTTGTCGCTCCACTATCGAGCAACCATGACACCCCACCAGAAGCAAACTCCTACAAGATATCAATGCTTGGATTATCTCGGTGTTCTAGATACGGGGGTACCCAGACTTGCCTATCTGCGACCCACGTCGTGGCTCCATCAACGGCCTGGTACGGCCCATCTTCAGCATCAACAGCTCAATACCCTCGCGAGGGGCCAAGCCTCGCAAGGCGGACGATGCCAAGACCTCCAAGGGGATCAGCCTCCTCAGGCTGGCTCCCGATGAGCGGAGATTTCTATGCAAGGTGCACCTCGCGAGGCTCGGCTGACGTGAGCCATGACGACTGACGGTGTCCTGGACTAGGGGGTACTCAACGCGTCATCTCCTGATCAGTTGGACTGGGTCGAGGACCCCCATGGCCGTATACTCATGGGCCAGTCCGGACAGCTGCCGCATACAAGGAAGAATCCACAAGACTTGGCGATCAAGACAAGGACTCCTCCCCCACCGACGTATTCGGCTAGGACTCTTGTTATCCTAGGCCTCTGGTGCATTATATAAACCGGGGCCAGGCTAGTCGATAGACATATACAACAATCGTACCATAGGCTAGCTTCTAGGGTTTAGCCTCTCTGATCTCGTGGTAGATCAACTCTTGTACTACCCATATCATCAATATTAATCAAGCAGGAGTAGCGTTTTACCTCCATCGAGAGGGCCCGAACCTGGGTAAACATTGTGTCCCTTGCCTCCTGTTACCATTGATCCTAAGATGCATAGTTCGGGACCCCCTACCCAAGATCCGCCGGTTTTGACACCGACATTGGTGCTTTCATTGAGAGTTCCGTTGTGTGATCGGCGAAAGGATCAATGGCTCGACTGTAGGTCAAATGCGACGTCGGCTTCTTCGTCACTAGCTCGACTGGTCACCTTGGTTTGACCGAGGACTGCGTCCTACCTCCGATCGTCATGTTCAGATGAAGGCCTTCATCAAACACCAACTCCGATCTCTATCAAGATCATGGAGGAGTCATCCATGGAGCTCGGGGGCTCAACGTCAACATTGCCCTGAGGGGACCGTGCTGTTTTTCTGGATAGCAAACTTGTATCCGCCGCCACTGCCTCCTCGAGTGTCTCTTAAACGATTACTTCGGTGGAATTATGCGGAATTAAGTCTACAACAACCCTGCAAAAATTTCGTTGAGTTCCGATGGAGGAATCTCCGGAAATCTCCGATATACCGGAGCCCTGTTGAATCTGGATGAGAATCCGGACGAGCTTAGGGCATGGTATCCAGCATCTAGCTCGGATGTCCTTTGGAGGATCCAACCATTGATTTGCTGTGGAATTCCCATATCTACCACCTGCCAAAAATTCAGCTCGATCCGACCGTCCAAACTTCGGGAAACTTCTGCTTAGTGCATCACTTTTTGGATCTGTTTTCTGCGCGAGAACGAATCCGACCCGAATTCATCTTCTTTATGAACGGGATCTCGGACATCCTTTTTGAAGGAAGTTTTCGTATGGGGTGTTGTGTTTTATTCTCAAACACATCCTAGTAGTATTAAAAGTATTCTTGCAATACGAACTTCACCGTCGCGCCGGTGTCAAACCAGCCCGACAACATCACTCCACGGCGGCCGACCTGCGTTAGACACGTCGTCGCTTTGTTGAGCCGAGCTCAATTTCTTCGGATCATCATCTCGGCCAGCCAAATAATAGTTCGGCATCGCGAAGGATAAATCTTCACCAGCATCGCCGCCCCACGGATTACACGGAGCGGGCACACCAGCATCGCCACACGGTCACTTCATCAAGCCGGCATCGACCACATCACGACCTGCATCGCTGGACCGGGGGCTTCATCATCTCTTCATCAACCTACTCTGGAGACTTCGACGTCGCTGGCCAAGCAGCTCCGTCACGTTAGCTGGACTGAGGGCTTTGCCTCGGCGAGCCAACCTTTGCCAACATCGCCATGCCGTTGCTTTATCGCCCATCAAGCGATAGGTGTGCGGATCGAGTCCCAATTTTGGGAATCACCTTTCTTCGGATTGCTACAACAAATAAGCCAGGTGCTATTAATCCTAGTATTTTTTGCTTGTTAGGGTTCATTTTTTCCAATGAATTATTACTCTGGTTTGTCCGTCATATGTACGCAGGTCTATCAAATGGTGGCCGCATTAACGACGGTCGCATGGTGGTTCGGTTAGTTTCCGTACATATTCCGGCGAACGCCGCATCCGGAACTCGAACCGACCTGTGAATTCAGGCCTTGCCATGCCTTTACCGCATCACGCCGCCGCCCTGCATCGACATTGACTTCGGCGCCAGGCAATATTTCTTTTATTACTCACTTTGCATAAGTTATTTGTTATGCAACGAATTTTTATTATTTTTATTATTATTACTATTATCTCCGGTTTGCACTATTTTTTGTGCACAGGAAAATGATCCAGCCGGACTATATCCTTTGGCGTCACCTCGGCTGGACGGGGGGCTTCGTCAACACTTCATTACCCCATGCCGGGGACGTCGGCATCACCATGCCGTCCTGCATTGACCGTGCTATGTCACCACTTCGGAGTGCCGAGCTCTTTGCTCCGCCACCTCGGGACCGGCTCGGGGATGGAACCTTGTCCCGCATCAAGCTCGAACCGCGTCATCAATACCGAACACATTAACCAGCTAAGTTGTCTTCCTGCTCAAAGTTTTAGATTTTTAACTTGTGTTCGGCTCAGCCAAGCATTATACTTTTTTGGAAAAAAGTTGCTTGTAAAAATTTCCTTGTCCAAACTTTGTTTGTGACGCGCAAATTCAAATACCCCGTTTACTTGGGGGCTTCCTTCATGAAGCTTTTTCCTCTTGCATATGGTTATACTTGTACGGCTTCGTTCCTTGTTCGTGTATTACGCCACAATATGCACCATATTGACTTAAGCGATTTGCAAGCTGGGTTGCCTGGCTCCTGTGCTTACCCCTACGTTCCCGATTGTTCGGCTAGGGAGTAAAGGGAGCACCTCTACAATTGTCAGGATCGGGTCACCCGAGCCGGACCTCAGACTGGGTGAAGCCCAAAGCTAGCGCTCTTATTGTTTTCAATCATGGTCGGCACACAACGGAACTCATGAGTACAAAAAATCTATTGCACAAGTCTCATAATAACAATGAGCACCGAAGAAAGGTATCGGTGGGGGTACTATTTTCTTCGAAGATGCTTCTTACTCTTCGCAGTGATATAGCATAAGTTCCCTGAGCGCGCTTTGTCTATTACAGCCTTATGGCCTGATTGCTTGGTTATTGGAAACACCGTCGATATTCTCGACAGATGGAGTACATAACACTTTTCGGTCCTTGACCGAAGAGGGAGAAGCCGACGGTCGGTTAAGACGCGTTTAAAGTTCAGTTGAACATAGATATGATATAAGTACTTTGGTACATGCAATCATTCTTTTACCCAAGTCACTTGGGGGCTCTTAAATTTATATGAGCCGTTTTATGATAAGTGTTTTTCTTCTTAGTCGTTGCAAAGTTTTTATTATTATTTATCACTCCTTTTTTCGACACAAGTGTGCGGTCACTAGCGGGGGAGCCTAATTTCTCTCTCAAAGCGCTAGAGTTTAGTTTGCTAAACTGGCCTAGTAAGAAGTACTCCGCCTTCAGAATAGGAGGTTGAAGCCGTAGGCTGGCCCGCTTGAAGTTTTGAGATAGGATGTGTCATGTTAAAGCACGGCAGAAGCACCTTTTTTTTCTAAAGTCCAATTTTCGGATTGGCACCGAACACTTGATCTAGTTTGGACATTAACCTTTTGAATAAGTTTTTTGGCTTTTCGATCCCATGGTACTTTTAAACTATTTGTGTGTTTTTAGCACAAGTCTCGTAGTGCAACGCCGGACACCTTTAGAGATTTGGCAAAAACATTCTCGGATATTGCTATATATGCATCGGTTTCGAATTGTGTCTTCGGTCAATAGTTGGGTTGCCCGGCTCCTGCGCTTGCCTCCTATGTTCCGCTTTGTTCGGCTAGGTGTGCAAAGGGAGAACCACTGCGATTGTGCTTCCAGCTCACATGGTTAAGCACCTCAGTGGAGAAAGCCGAAAACTGACTGTCACAATAAGCGTAAACTTGTCGGCGATCCGATGACGGCGTTAAACGATGGGCCATTCATAACAATGGCCGAAGTGTTTACGGCTTGACCTCGACTGTCGCCAAACACTACTGGGGGCTATTAACTGGCCTCCCAAACTAAATCCTCGATATTTTGCTCTTACATTGGAGCTGAGGTTTCATGATCATGCTTAGCATGACAACCCAAAGAAAGGAAAAGATAGCAGGACTATTTTCTTTGGAAGACATTTCTTCTGTTAAACAGTAATATAACATGTCTCTCTGTGTACCTTTGTTTATAAAACCGTATGGCCAGATTGCCTTGTTTGTTGTAAATCTTTGCCCGCATAAAGGCTTTATAAAGTAGGACAAACACTCCTCGGCTATTGGCCGAGGAGGTGGAAGCCGATGGTCGGTCAACAAAGTTCTGTACAATGCGGATCCGAGCATTAATGACGTAAAGTACTTGGATACATAGAGTCATTACACATAATTTGTGATTTTACTATGGATATCGATCCTTAATTCGGCCTCCCGTGCCCGCATTAAGGCTCGGGGGCTACTGGGCTTCGGGCTTATTATTTACAAATATTAAAGGGGCACATCAATCCCCTGATCTGGTGTTTCCACCCGACCAGTGTCTCGGGGGCTACTACATTGCCTGTTCTATGCAGAAAATTTTAAGTGCAATACAGTTTCCGAGGAGATTTTGATCCTCAGGTTGGTCGGCCGCATCCAACCCGAGTCTCGAGGATTGAGCATGCCGCTTTTTGTGTCCCAAACTATTCTGCCGAGCTAGGACTTGATCCTCAGACCGATTTTGCAAATCAACCTGAGTCTCAGCGGCTACGGGGATCAGCGGTCTTATGTCATCCTTCATGTGCATCTCGGGTTTTAGACCGATACCCACCTTGAGGGCTACTGGCACCAATCAAAAATATTGACAAAAATCGGCCCACATTCGGGGTGGTGCACCACCTCAGAAGCAGTCCGGCATAATGCTCGGGCGCTAGTGGCTGGCTCCATAGAGGGCATTTCCGGCATTAAGCTTGGCTAAACTCCTTCAAACTTCTTTGAACCAAGGTGATTTACAACACCTCGGATAAAGTCTGGCGTTGGAGCTTGGATACATAGTCCGGCGTTGGAGCTCGGATACAGTCCGGCGTTGGAGCTCGGATACATAGTCCGGCGTTAGAGCTAGGAAGCAGTCCGGCATTGGTGCTCGGCTGCAAAAGATACCTCGAATGCAGTCCGGCGTTGGAGCTCGGATGCAAGAGGACGTTGCCGCCCGGGAACAACTTCAAACCCGAGGTGTGGCATAAAAATAACAAGCATTGATAAAGGCCGGAAACTTAAGGGGGCTCCTCGGATACCCGACGTGTAAACTCGTCGAATGCATTTCGGCGATCCTCAAGATAGAAGATGAGAAGATTTGTTGAACCAGTTTTCAAGACCGGCAACTGAAGATGAAGAACAGTTCGGAAGAATCTAGGAGCGTACCTAACTTGAAGACCAGTTCAGGGGGCTACTGACGGTGTCCTGGACTAGGGGGTACTTAACGCATTGTCTCCCGATTAGTTGGATTGGGCCGAGGACCCCCATGGCCGTATACTCATGGGCCAGTCCGGACAGCTGCCGCATACAAGGAAGAATCCACAAGACTTGGCGATCAAGACAAGGACTCCTCCCCCACCGGCGTATTCGGCTAGGACTCTTGTTATCCTAGGCCTCTGGTGCATTATACAAACCGGGGCGAGGATAGTCGATAGACATATACAACAATCATACCATAGGCTAGCTTCTCGGGTTTAGCCTCTCTGATCTCGTTGTAGATCAACTCTTGTACTACCCATATCATCAATATTAATCAAGCAGGAGTAGGGTTTTACCTCCATCGAGAGGGCCCAAACCTGGGTAAACATTGTGTCCCTTGCCTCCTGTTACCATTGATCCTAAGACGCACAGTTCGGGACCCCCTACCTGAGATCCGCCGGTTTTGACACCGACAACGACCAAGGCCAGGCGGGCGCCACCAGGTGCAGTGTACCAGTTTCTTCTTCAGTGCAAAGGAGGCCACAGCAGGCGCGAAGTCCTGAGGAATCAACAAAGGTTTCCATTCTGGTGCAACAAGACCAAGACCGCCAGGACAGCAGGACGGAGGTCATCGCCGAGCCCACCGCAGAATCACGACCAAAGGCTTTTGCAGGCGAAGACCACTTTAGTCAGGATAGGATGTACTTGTTGTCTCCCTTCAAATTTGGCCATTGTGGGATCCCTTCCCGCCTACATTTGGGAAGAGGACCAAGGCCACTATAAATAGGACCTAGCCACCACCATAGAGGGGGGATCTGGATCCGTCGAATCCATTCCACCCTCACCATCTCACCTGCTCACTCGAGCTCAAGAACACCTCACCTCCTGAGGTTGTTCAACCACTGTACTAGTTCATCCTCAACCCCTCGAGGTAATCCACCACAAAGCTGGAGTAGGGTATTACACCGCAACGTGGTCCGAACCAGGATAAACTGTTGTGTCTCTCTCTTCCTTCGAGCTCGACGCGATAGGCTATGAGGTTCGCAAGTTGGCAGGCTAGGTAGGTTGAGATCTCCACACGCACCCCAGAGTTCGAACCTCTCAAGGGTTTGCGGAACCCGAAATTCGACATTTGGTGCACCAGGTAGGGGTGCATCGGATCTTCTCTTCTGTCGATCGATCCACCGCTACTCCGGAACTTCCATGGCTGACGCACGTCAGGCTCGCGTTGAGCGTCGGGCCGCGGCCGCAGCCTGGGTCGCTCAGATGGCATCGGTAGGCGACGGTTGTCCTCGCTATCCCACATCACCAGCGGTGAATGCCGCCAAGGGCCCTGCTGGCCACGAGCAGCAAGCTTCATTGTTGCACCCCTCCGTGCACTGAGATGGGCGCACCGCCACTCCATCGCTGACCCCGACTGCTTCGTCCTCCCATGCGCATCGCGGCCCGGCGAACACACAGGCCACACTGCTCATGGCGCGGGAGCTCCTACGCTACCGCCCAGTCGACGACTTCTACGAGGAGTGGCTCAATCGCATCGCCAAGCTCACCAGCGCTGTCGCAGACTCTGTTGCGCGGGCCCGCTCACTACTTCAGTAGCCGTCTGCTGCGGGTGACGTGGCTCACGGGGCACCTCCTCCACCTCCAGTCCAGGGCGCCATCGTCGAGCCGGGGCGGGCAGCACCACGGCGTGACCCGCGGCGTCAGGCTCCACCACCCCGATGGGCTCCCGTGGCCACAGCAGGGTGACGTTCATTCACCCCGGAGTTGCGCAACATCATCTGGCCGGGCAAGTTCAAGCCTCACCTGCCCCCACGCTACGACGGCACCGCCGACCCCGCTGAGTTCCTGTAGCTCTACGAACTGAGCATCGAGGCGGCCAGCGGCGATGAGAAGATCATGGCGAACTGGTTCCCCATGGCCCTCAAGGACAGCGCATGCTCTTGGCTCCTGAACCTTCCTGTGGGATCGGTCTCCTCCTGGGACGAGATGCGCGAGCGCTTCATTGCCAACTTCCAGGGCACACGCGACCGCCGGCCGGCCGCGAGTGACCTACAACGCATCAAGCAACAGCCAGGAGAGCCCCTGCAGAAGTACATCGAGCGCTTCAACAATGTTCGCCTCAAGATCCCCAAGGTGTCGGACGAGGCCATCATCTCAGTGTTCACTGATGGCGTCCGTGGCATCAAGATGAAGGAGGAGCTCGCCATACATGAAGACCTTTGTACAGCCCTGGAGATGTTCAACATGGCGAACAAGTGCGTGAGGGCTAAGGAGGGACGCTCTCTCCCTCCTCGAGCTCCCGGATGCTGATCCAGAAGACAAGAAGGCCAAGGCCAAGGACCTGAAGCGCAAGGGACCGGCTGTACTCGCAGCCGAACCAGAGATGAAGCGCGGCTGCGATCACCCTGAGTCATCCAAGGGTAGCCATTCGTACTGCGTCTTCCACAATGTGCATAGCTACAACACTAACAACGGTCAGGAGCTCAGGGCCCTCCGTGATGGGCACCTTGGTCGTGGCCCCGAGTGCATTGATAGAGGCTACGATCGTGGAGGTGGCCAAGGCGGAGGACATTGGCACGGACGCGACCATCGCCAGGAGTGGCGTGACCAGCCTCGGGAGGACCACTGGCAAGGCCAGCCCTCGCGAGGGCGCCTGGAGGGACCAGCCTCGTGAGGATCGGCCTCACGGCGACGCTGGTCTCCCTCCGCTGCCTCCATCGCCAAGAAGGAACGAAGACCACCACCAGGACGAGGGGGCTGGGGGCTTCCAAGAGCCTCATGCCATTGCCTGGATCTTGGACGGCTCCTAGGCCCCAGCCTCTCATCGCGTCTTCAAGAAGTTTGTGCGTGAGGTGAACGCAGTGCTCCCCAAGCTCGAGGCGACACGCCTACTTAGGTGGTCCAAGTACGCCATCACCTTTAGCTCCTCTGACCAGCTCAAGTGCGCGGCCACGGCTGGTATTGTCACATCCAATATGCGACCCTATCCAAAAGGAACTCGAAGGTCCCACCAAGGATAGACCCGCATATTGAAACGCTTTTGCAAGGTGGATATCATTACATCAACATTACATAATAGATGGGGATACATACATAAGGCATACAATGCCACACGAATACAACATCACAATACATAAGAGCATCATCCGACTACAGACAAAACACAAACAGAAACTCAAACGACATCCACCCTGCTAGCCCAGGCTGCCGACCTGGAACCTATCCCCTGATCAAAGAAGCAAAAGAAGAACTCAACGCAAGCAAGCATCGCTCTCGCGTCATGATCATCGCACAACCTATACCTGCAACTGTTGTTGTAGTAATCTGTGAGCCACGAGGACTCAGCAATCCCATTACCATGGGTATCAAGACTAGCAAAGCTTAATAGGAAAGGAAGGGGTAAAGTGGTGAGGCAGCAGCAACGACTAAGCATATATGGTGGCTAACATACGCAAATAAGAGCGAGAAGAGAGCAAATGGAACGGTCGTCAACTAGTAATGATCAAGAAGTGATCCTGAACTCCTACTTACGTCAAACATAACACAGAAACCGTGTTCACTTCCCGGACTCCGCCGAGAAGAGACCATCACGGCTACACACACGGTTGATGCGTTTTAGTTCGGATCTAGTGTCAAGTTATCTACAACTGGACATTAACAAATTCCCATCTGCCTATAACCGCAGGCACGGCTTTCGAAAGATTATACCCTGCAGGGGTGTCCCAACTTAGCCCATGACAAGCTCTCGCGATCAACGAAGGAATAGACCTTCTCCCAGGAAGACCCGATCAGACTCGGAATCCCGGTTTACAAGACATTTCGACAATGGTAAAACAAGACCAGCAAAGCCGCCCGATGCACCGACAAATCCCGATAGGAGCTGCACATATCTCGTTCTCAGGGCAACACCGGATGAGACTAGCTACGAGTAAAACCAACCCTCAAGTTGCCCCGAGGTGGCCCCGCAGGCAGCTCAGTTCGGACCAACACTTAGACAAGCACTGGCCCGGGGGGGCTAAAATAAAGATGACCCTCGGGTTGGCCGACCCAAGGGAAAAGATAGGTGGTGGTGAGGCAAATGGTAAAACCAAGGTTGGGCCTTGCTGGAGGAGTTTTATTCAAAGCGAACTGTCAAGGGGGTCCCATAAATCATCCGACTGCGTAAGGAACGCAAAATCCGGGAACATAACACCGGTATGACGGAAACTAGGGCGGCAAGACTGGAACAAAACACCAGGCAAAAGGCCGAGTCTTCCACCCTTTACCAAGTATATAGATGCATTAATAATATAAGAGATATTGTGATATCCCAACCAAAATCCTGTCCACCATGGAGCAATCTTCAACTTCACCTGCAACTAGCAATGCTATAAGAGGGGCTGAGTAAAAGCGGTAACATAGCCAAGCAACGGTTTGCATAGGAAAGGTGTCAAAGGTTAGAGGTTCATGGCAATATGGGATGGCTTGAATAAACAGGTGATAGGTAGCGCAGCATAGCGATAGAACGAAACAACTAGCATAGGAATGATAGTAGTGAGATCCAGGGTAGCGGTCATCTTGCCTGAAATCCCGCAAGGAAGAAGAACGAGTCCATGAAGAAGACGAACGGATGAAGACGAACCAAGCGTAGACGAACAAATCCTCACGGTCGCAACGAAACAGGAACTATCGAGAAGAAACACACAACATGGTAAACACACCACACATGAACAAGGCATGATGCTCAACCAAGCATGATGCATGACAAGGCTACATGAAGCTACTCATGGCAAGGGATGATGCATACAAGAGGAACACCTCAAGGCAAGTTTAAATGAGGCCGGGAACAACATATAACAATTCTGGTAAGTCCTCATATGCATATTTCGAAATTGGTACAGATCTGAATAAACCTTATGTTCAAGTTGTTAAACAGCAATTTAAGATGCACCAAGATGATCTACACGAGATTCTAGTCAAGTTACATATAAAGTTCATTTAGTTCGGAGCTACGGCCTATGAGATATGAGCAAAACAAGTTGAACATGGCATTGATGCAAAATGCATACAAACATCAAGCAAACACACCAAAACAAGGATGCAACATGATAATATGAAGCTACATGCAATTCTAAGCAAGTTTCATATAGAGCACACTCAAAACGGAGCAACGGTTCAACACGCACACATGGAACAAGTTTAAAGGACAAGCTGTCCAAAACAGCAACTAGGCATATTGCAAGCACCAAAACAACATGCTACAGGACCTCAACATGAAAACAAAAGGCATGGGCATTATGTACAGGTAAATCATAACAAAACATGAACACTGAGCTATCTCCAGAAATCACTAGAACATGCTCAAACACACGTGGTAAGATTGCAAGTTATAACAATTTCAGACTTTGCAGAAAATAACATCACGATGCAATGTTTAGAGCTATCAAACAACATGTTACAGGAACTTATCATGGCAAACAAAGGCATGGCATGAATCTACTAATTGCATATATCAAAAGTCCCTTACTGACCATAAGCCAAAAGGGATCAGAAAATATGATGGCACCCACGTAAACATAGCAAGTTATAATACAGATTCATACATGGCAGAAACAGAATTATGGAGGCATGTTAATGAGCTTGTGCAACTCACCACAGAGCAATACATGGCATGGCAAGGCACCCAACAGTAAGAAGACATATTTGTGAAGCTAAGCATGACAATATCAAGTTCATAGGATGCATGGAACACTAGGAAAACACATGGTAACAACTGAACTTAATGTTAACAGGCTGACAACAACATTATGAAGCAACTTTGGAGCAAGATATGAACAATCTACAGCAAGCTATAAATGCAACCAGTGGCATGAATGGTTAGAGGATGACATGTAGATCAAAACATGATGGCATGATATAATTCAAACATATGATTATATAGTAAACAAGTAAGCAGATGGCAATCTATATATGATGTAAAAACTAAGGAATGCAAGACAACATGCATGACATGGGTAATATAACCCTGCCAAGTTTGAGCATAGACCTCAGGGGGGAAATAGGACTAATCATCAGTCTCTGAATCCTCCTCTGAGGAGCTCTCTGTAGCCAGCAAGATGTCTGCTTCAGCAGGTAGCATTGTCTGCTCTGAATACCTTGTTTTCACTCCAGATACTTCCGTCACCGCTTCAAATGGCTGATGCACAGGAAGAGTAGTTGAATATACAAACATTGTCGACAAATGGAACACGTAATACAAAAAATGATAGCATGATATAATTCACATACATGATGATTGGCTAAACAGCATGGCATTGCATAATTCACATATATAATGCCTTTGCAACAAGATAGCATTGCCTTTGCAACAAGATAGCATTGTATAATTCACATATATAATGTCTTGCAACAAGATGGCAATGCATAATTCACATATATGGTAATTAGACACTGAACATGTGGCATTCACACAAAGCATGTCTAAACTAATCAAATGGCATAGCAATGCGAGACACCATACGCACGATATGAGCAATATAACCCTGCCAAGTTAGAGCATACACCTCGAGGGGAATAGGACTGGTCATCTATCTCTGAATCCTCCTCTGAGGATCTATCTGTAACCAGCGAGATATGCGCTTCGTCAGATAGCATAGTCTGCTCGGAAGACCTTGTTTTCACTCCAGAATTTGCCATCACCGTTTCAAATGGCTGATGCACACGAAGAGCAGTTGAATGTACTAACATTGTTGACGAATGTAATATGTAACAAAAAAAGGATGGCCTGATATAATTTACATATAAGATGACTGGCTAAGCAGGATGCATTGCAAAATTCACATATATGATGCCTGGCTAAACAAGGTGGCGTTGCATAATTCACATAAACGATGAATAAACTAAACAGATGGCATTCGCACAAAGGATGTCTAAAGTAAGCAGATGACATATTTGATGTATAAAGTAAGCAATGCAAGACACCATATGCATGATATAACCAACATCAGCATGCCAAGTTAGAGCGAAGACCTCAGGGGGTAAATAGGAGTTATCTTCTCCTTCTGAATCCCCCTCAGAATAGATATCTTCCTCTCGATTACAATCCGAAATGCGTGGAGGGGGGGCTGCCTTTGCGCCTACCATGGAGCGACGTCTGCATGAAATTATATTGCCACGCAAGGCTCGTCTCTTTTGCTCTACATGTTCAGTTCCATTGTTTACAATAACTGTCATGCATAGGAATAAAACATAGTGAGATTATGTAAGGAGTGCATGCAGAAATCCAGAGTGATGGTAGCAACCTATGGATAGACACAAAACCAATAATAGCAGGCAGATAATGGCTTCAGTTAATAAATACAGATAATGGCTTCTTTACTGTTTGTTTCCCACCCAACATGAAACTCATAGTAGACACCGGAGATTAACCAGATAGTAGATAGATACTATTGATAGCGGCCCCGATATGTACCCCACAACCATTTAAAAACTCAAGTTTGACCATTAGTTTGGAGCTGACTCAGAGTCTAATCGGTGAACAGGACGATAAAGTAGCATGTAATATTAAGCGATGCATAACATAAGCAGACACGAAAGAGTGCGATCTCTCTTGCGAACCCGTGTAGTCCTCGAGGTCATCTGCTCGGTTGATGATGGTAATGCAGTTTTCATGGCTGCCAGCGGCGGGGAAGAAGATCTGAGGCGGCGAAAGGCAGTCTGGAGGCCGGATCCCTGCTCTGCTGGACCCTTCTGTCGTTGGAGCAGCTGAGCTGGGGTGGACGACGGTGCAGCAGGACCGGGACAAACCACACAAGGTTTTCTTTGACAACTATCAGTAAGAGAAGTAATTCTGTAAGGGCCCGTTTGAATTGGAGGATTCCAACAATGCAGGGATAGGAAATAGATAGGAACAGGATAGGAATGCATGTGCAAAATAGAGAATTTAAAAACAAAGGATTTTTGCCAATCTAGGTGTTTGATTCACAACAATTGGAAGATCACAGTATGCAAAGAAGCATGGTGAGATTAAGTCAAACTACAAGAAAATGTACGGTTATAATGCTATTATGCTACTATCTCTTAGTCTTGTGCTTCATGAATAGGAATTTGAAAAGGAGGACAAGTGAAAATTAAAATTCCTACGTTTTTTCTATCAAGGAGACACTAAAGGAACAAATCCGTGTGCTCAGTGGACAATATATATAACATGTAGAGTAAAAAAGAGATGCAACAAGTGTACAACCTCTTCGGCGAAGCCATGTCGATATCAGCGTGATTGCGTTGGCCGGTGAGGATGCTCCGGCTGACTTTGCTGTCGGAGGAGGGGAAGAAGATCTTAGGCATCTGGAGATGGAGCCCGAGGTACTGCTCCGCTGTGATGGAGGGTTTCATCGTTGGAGTAGCTCCGGTGAGTTGTACGATGTCGAGGCTGAAGCAGGACAAGAGAGACAATGAACAATGTTAACCTGAGTGGAATTCTAATAGCATCTCCAATACATGACGTAAAATACATAACCACAAAGTGCTAGATGTAAAATACATCAGCCACTCATCTCTGAACTTAACTGTCGAAACTGAACTTAACTGTCGAAACTGAACCTAACTGTCCAAACTGAATTTTGCTGTCGAAACTGAATTTTGCTGTCGAAACTGAACGCACTAGCAAGGTGAGGCTACACGTCGGTCGACTGACTTTTTCATCTCTGGTCAGTCGATTTTGCAGCCGTTGGATATGAAATCAAGGGCATGCGGTTCATCTTCAACCTCCCCCCCCCCCCCCTGAGCCGCCAGCCACCACCGGCCAAACAGCAGCCCCCCGCCGCCCATGGCCGGCGGTGCGCCGCCCCGCCCGCCCTAAAAACACTCCCCACCACCGGTTCGCTGCCGCCCCGGCCATCCCTCTACGCACCCCCGTGCCGAGCTTTTTCTCTGATGATCCCCACGCCACCGCCCCACCAACGCCCCGCCACCACCGGCGACCATCGCCCCCATCCTGAACCCTAAGATAGATAGTGGGGTACCTCTCCGGCGAGCCCCCCTCCCCGCTGCGGCTGGTTCTTCCTTCACCCCGGTGAGCCCACCCCTTGGAAATCGACTGACCCAAAAGTCGATTCAGTCAACTGAAGTGTAGCCAAATCGGAGCAGCATCGCAAGCAAGAGCAAGAGCGAGAGCAGCAGCGCGAGCAAGAGCAATAGCAAGAGCAGACCAGGCAGGGGACCGAGAGCAAGAGCAGAGCAGCAGCGCGAGCGAGAGCTAAAGCAGCAGCAGCTCCTACAGATGTGGACGTCACCACCGAGGGAGCGACACCGTGGAGGAAGTGGCCGGCGATGCCGCCATGGATGGAGCCGCGCCATGTCGGCTCGGGACCGAGCACCGACAGCACCGTGAGATCGAATCAAGAAGAAAATGCGGCGATTAGTGTACAACCTCTTTGGTGGCGCCGATTAGGCCGCAGCTTCATCCGAGGAAACGGTGATGATGATGCTCTTCCGATGGTGCAGGTGAAGACGGCGGTGTGGGAATGGAGGTGGCGCGAAAGACGAGGGGAACGTCGGGGCAGCTCCTTGGAGGTGGAGGACGGGGTGGCTGAACCGGCGGGACGATGTGATCGATGACGGATCCTCATCCGGTACGGTGGATGAGGGACGTCGAGGTGTTGCTGTGGACGACGTCGTCGGGGAAGAAGCTCCGGCTGGGTGGCGGACGGAGCAGGGTGTGGGGTTTCGTCGCGGGTTTTCGCAGCCTCGGTGTACGAATGGGTGGGCGGATGGGATGGCAGTGGGGAACCATGGCTTAGAGACTCGCTTGTCCGAAATGTGGGTAAGTTACGAAAGTACCCCCCACCGATTTGAGGCGGTTCTTTCAGTTCAGGGGTACCACGGGCATTTCGCGTGTCGGGATTTCACGGGAGGTGGGATTTTTCGAGCGTGTTGTAGTTTCGGAATAGCAAGGCGCGGGTTGAGATGGAGGGAGTTGTCGGAGCATAACAAGACAAAGATATATCTTAAATATTTCGGGCTAACAAGGCGCGGGTTGAAATTTCTGGACAAGCCTAACTTGTACTGTACCAAATCAATGCGCACTAAAAATGTCATTCAAAACTTTGAATTCATGTTATGTTCAATTAGAATATCTCGCTATGTGTATAATGCATGCAACCTACTACTCAAATGAACGTTTTAGTGCATTCCAAACATATATACTACCGCTTCAATATGAACTAAATTTGAATAAGATCTACAGTAATGATTGTTGTGAAGTCAAAGCATTTGAATTCGTTTCTCTATTTTAATAAGATCTACAATCATCATTATTGTCAAGTTAAAGCATCATTTGTGTATTATCTTCACAGCACACCACATGATCAGTATCGAGTTACATATGAACTATGTGTACTATATGACCTCGAACTAGATTTTTTGAATCCACTTTATTTTGATTTCAAATCACATTACATTTCTAGCTCTAGCTAGATCTTCATAATCTAAACCATGTCTCATATGTATAATGTGTTTATCCCATTATGTATGGTGCCCCGCCCCCTACGCCTACAAATATTTAGATGTGAGTTGCAAACACCACACATTACCACAAATTCAAATAAAATGTGAGAATGTTCGATATATAGTATTGTTGAGATTGCTCGATATTTAGTTGTAAGCTGCAAACGCCGCACATTATCACAAATTCAAATAAAATGTGAGATTGTTTGATGTATAGTATGGTTTAGATTGTTCGGCATTTAGCTATGAGTTGCAAACGCCATGCATTATCATATTATGGTATAACATGTGCCCAGCACGTGTATCACCGCTATATTCATGCATGCAATGTTTAAAACACTATGATCTCCTATTCAAATATATGAATCCGCTTTCATATCAAATTATGATCTTTGTTAGTCTCTTACACCCACACAATCCTCTAACCTTTGTAGCTACCACTAACTTTCTCTCGTGCATGCACACGCCCTCCTCGCCCTCCCCCTCCCTCGACATTCTATCCACCGGGCACATTCATTTTTTCCTTTAGGTCGTTCTCCCAGAGTCTCCACAGCTCCTTTCCGACACACACCGATCAATAAACCTCTCCAGCGATGCCTGCCTACAGCATACACACACAGCTTCAATCTCCTCCTTTATGTGTCCTTGCCTCGTGTCTCTCATATGGTCAGACACACGTGTAAACTCTCACCCCTCTTTTAATCGATCTCACAACCGCACACTCCTCCCCCTATCCAGCTAGTAGTTGGGCCTCTCGCACCACCTCCTAGCTCCATTCTCTCTGTCTATCCGTCTCGCTGGGCCTTATTTTTCTCTAACAAATGGACATACACTGACCGATCTCTCGCTATACATATAGCCAGCTAGGTCCTTATAACTCGTTTTTACCCACACATTGATCGATCTACCTCATTAGTTGTGTGTCTCCCTTCCTCCGACAAACAACAATTGATCTACCGATCTAGTTAGGTTTGCTTACCAAACACATGGTTCCCCTTCATCATCCATGGATGCGTCCCGATTGATCTATCATGCACAGGCACACACAGAAACACATCCCCACTCTTATTGATAACATTGCAGTTCCACCCTCAGTTTGTCTAGTAGGCCTCTCCCAACATCTCCGAGAAGCAACTCCATCACCCATCCAGCACTCTACCTCTCTTCCTCCCTCTCCCTCCCTCTCTCTCTCTCTGTCCCATCATATTTCCCGTCCTTCAGTTATGTACGGATGTCGACCGATCTCCCTCATGACATAGTTGGGTCTCTCCTTCTCAACACATATACGAGTCATTCTACCTCTATAGTTAGGCCTCTGCCTACCCCTCCCCCCACCCCCTCCCCCCCCCACACACACTGATACATCAAGCGCTCTAGTCATGTCTCCCTGCCACACACAAACTTGACATGTGCCCTCTAACATTCCGGTAGGCCAGTCGCCCTATATCTTTGACTTGCACACACACACGCAATTTCGATGGCTCTCTTAATCGATCTCGCACCCACCCGTACTTGATCCTCTCTTCAACTCTATCGATAGCTATGACCCCTCCCTCTCTTCTCGTGGATTGCCCGACCCTCTATGTATGATATGGATAGGCCTCCATTTCACACACATTGCATGCAAAATTTTGTTTGAGATGTCATCGACACATATTCCCACAAATAATTCACGAAATCAACCCCCACCCCCCCCCACCAAAACAAAAAACACTCACGAACGCGGTTTGTATCTCTCACACACACCCACGTAGGTGGGGGACATGCACGAAGAGAAGAGGTGCATGCACGGCGCACGTACTCCCGTCTCTTTCCCAACCACACCTGCGTGGGTACATGGTGGAGCTCATTTCTGTATGAAAAAGGCAGCCCACGTGGTAATTTGGCACGTGTACTGGTTGTCCACTTGGTGGAGGGAGGATCGTCTACCATGGGTGAACAAAAAATTACGACTTAACGCGATATGTTAAATTAAAAAAAGAGGCAAACCATGTGGGGCCTACCTTAGAGGCAAGGCTCTATACACTTGAGTACTTTTGATGTGTCCTGTCAACTCGCAGAACGAGGAGAAGCTTGCTTAGTATGCCGTCTCCCCCGCCCATGGGCGCGGTGGCTCGTAGGATGAGGTGAAGCTTGCTCCTCCCTCGCCCATGCGCGCGGTGGCTCGCAGGACGAGGAGAAAAATTTACTACTCCCTCCGTTTACTCCTCGTCCCTACTACCTTGGTTATAGAGATTATATCATATTGTTTGGAATATATATGTCCTTAGTAGATTTCAATATGAACTACTAGTACATACTCCAAACACTGATGTATATAGACGTATTTTAGAGTGTACATTCACTCATTTTGCTCCGTATGTAGTAGCACTCTCCCTCGCCCCTCGACCCTCGCTCACGTGGTGGACGTGCAGCAATTCATTCGGTCTCATATAGCCAGAATGATATATACTGCACTACCATTATTGCTCGACTTCCCGAAGAGGCGAGAGCCAATCGCAAGGTTAATATTTTGGAGATGCCAAGCGCAAGGTTATAGGAGAACGAGTAGTAGGTGCCGCGTCATTTATAAATAAAGTTTTTTTCTTCAGTGGCACGTACGCAATATGATAGGTTCATATGGAGAGAAAAGGAAACCACTCCACTATATACATAGTCAGGATGGGCCAGCCTACACTGTTGCTTGTTGGGGTTGCTCTCTTCACACTCTCTCACACAAAACGACTGTGGCCACATCTCTAACATCCCGGCGGATCACGTCCGCTTGGGGAAGGGGTGGATGCTTAGTGTAGATGCGGTGGCCATCGCCGACGGCGAAAACCCATTGTCGGCACGTCCCGATCAGGGGTCCCCGCCGTTCTCTCTCACAAAGCCGGTGAGGTTGCCTTCGTCCCTTGCTCACTGCCGCGACGTGGGCAGTTGCCGCCTCCCACCGCCCTCCTCAAGGTCGAGCTACGTCCCTCAGGTATAACTCCCTTTACAGCCGGCTTGCACCACTGCTCCAGCTGCCCACATCACTCCCTGTGGATATTTCTCTACTTCTTTGCCCCGCACACATACCTCTACTGGCTTCTACGTACTGTATTTGTGATGAGTTTATGTCTCATCAACTAGTCCTAGTAATCTTATTCTAATCACGCTTCTTCAATTTCTTTGCCACAGGGATGCTCATCTCGATTTTGGTGAAACTGCACAAAATGATCCGATGGTCAAAAGGTTGCAAACTTCATTTATTAGGAAGCTCGAACGTTGCCAGCAAATTGAAGCCTGGTCAGGGTTCACGGTTCAAGGGCTAGGGACTGCATGGATCATTTTTTTCTTTAGCTGCCTCTGTTCCAAAATAAGTGTCAACTTTAGTAGTAGTACAACTTTGTACTAAAGTTTGCACAAAGTTGAGACACTTATTTTGGAACGGAGGGAGTACATATTTGCTATGATCTGTCAATCATTGAGATGCAATAGCATGCATGTTAGTCTCCTTTGTATTTGATGAAATGTTGCAACGGGCAACCTTGGATGCAAGATACATGTAACAGGAGCTGGAAGCTTCATAGCATTGTACAAATTTATCTCGCTGATAAATTACAGTACGTACTATACTAGTACTTCCTCCGTTCCTAAATATAAGTCTTTGTAGAGATTTCACCATGAACCACATGCGGATGTATATAGATGCATTTTAAGTGTAGATTCATTCATTTTGTTCCGTATGTAGTTCACCTAGTGGAATCTCTACAAAGACTTATCTACTAGTAATAGCTAGCCCCCACTACTAGGAATTCTCTATCCTCTCCTTGAGCCACATCATCAAAATTGATGTAGCCGTTAGATGAAGTAAATCAGTCCATAATAGCCGTCTGATCTAGACGTTGAGAGGCTCCGCACTAAGCCACATGCAAGCATGCAGAAATACCGTGGCACATGCATGTGAGTGGGTTTTAAATCACATCAACATGTCTGCATGCAAGCATGCACCGGTAGCATGCATGTAAGTGAGCTTTTAAGTCCCATTAACATGTCAAAAAGAAAAATATAATCCCATTATGCAGTAGGAGTTGGCTGATCTTTTTTCCTTACGTGGGATGATCTAAATGATGATGGGAGTTTATTTAGTTTGGCTACCACATTTGTCATGCGGTTATAGAGTTTTTTTTAGTTCTATGAAATCGATAATTTTGCGCAGAGAGATATACCGTTGTTCCGCGGCAACGCGCGGGGACTCATCTAGTAATATTTAGGAACGGAGGGAGTACTATGTAAAGAGTTAGGTGTCGCACGGTGATAGTGTGAGGTGGGCCATGTAATCACTGAGCCTGCGTGTTTTCACTGCCCTTGCACTCCTCCGCTGTAAGAATGGAGAAAATTGTAATCTACTACCTCCTTTCGCGAAAGCGTGGGACATCCAGCAGTTCTACCACCTCAGTAATAAAGACCAATGAGCCATCAAATCACATAGACCCAGTAGTAAGTTGGACGGACGAAGCAACCATCACTCTTGCGCCAGTGAGAGGCCGCGTTCGCTCTTCCCGGGCATGAATGCGGCACCGATTCTTTGGAGCGGCGCTGACCGTTTTGGGCGGGAAGCACGCGCGGGCGATGGAGGGGCTTTGGGTGGGCCATGCTAGTCAGGAGCGGGCATGGCAGCTATCTGCATGTCCCTACCGGACACGCCCGGAAATGAGAGGATGCACCAACTCTCGCGGCTAAAATCGTACACTACACACCATATCTCTGTAGGAGTAGGTCAATTTGTCGCACTCTCTAACACACACACACACAAGTTGTTAAACACACACACGCACACGCACACACCTTGGTCCCGTTGCACCTTCTAACGTGACTTATTACACCTAGACGGAGGGAGTAATAAGTATACGAGATACAGTGGCACACTGACTTAAGTCGAATACAAGTGCCCAAAATTTGTGTGCATGTTATAATAAGGATTCACTTAAAATAGTACGTGAGCGAACAGAGGGATCAATTGGACAGTGTTCCCGAGCAGTAGCGAGATGTGTGAGGTATAGATACACCGCTGGCGCTTTTAATTTTTCTTATTAATTTGTTTGTTTCACCCTCTGACTGGTGGGACCCAACGTACTACATGGAGAGAGGTAAGGTGACTAAGGTTGCATTATTTCTGCACCACTGTGGATAGTCTTACCACCAAAGCCACATGACACGATTATGATTGAAATCCCAATGACTCCCACACACACACACAAAAAACACGGCATGCCTGTCACACGAATGCAGGAATGTATAAAAGGTTATTTTCCTCTCGTTGAACATAACGGGAGGGTTGTGTAGCTGGTTAGCCTGTTCGCTCATCAAACTTGAGGTCTCGGGTTCGATAACTACACTTGAGCATAATTTGTGCCAGGAGGATTCTTTGACTGGTCAAAATGTTTTCTAGGGTTTGCATGCTTCACACTCTCTCCTCCAGTATATATATACACGTTGGAGCCTTAGCGCTTGTAGTTGCTCTCTTCACACTCTCTCGCCTTCTCCCGCTGGATCCTCAGCGCTTGTAGTTGCTCTCTTCACACTCTCTCGCCCTCTCCAGATCTAAACAAGACTTCGTTGGCCTCTCTCTCCCCTCACTACTGCTCAAAGGGCCGGCAGGATCCGTCTGTCGGGAAGGGAAGGAGGCTTAACGATGTCGCTGTCGGCGAGGGAGGGAATCCACTACCGGCGCTGCTGTTCACTTTCCACCCGGCGGTGGCGCGGGAGGGCCTCCGACCCTTCTTCTTCGCCGTTGTCCCGTCGCCCACCGAACCACGCCCCAAGAACCTTAAGGTATATTTTACTTACTCCACATGCATTGCTCTAGCTGCATGTATACCATGAATCTAGGACGTGGTTCAAAGAGGAAAGGAGTGGGGGAAAGTAGTGGGAAAAGTTGTATATAGCATGAATCTAGGACGTGGTTCAAAGAGGAAATGAAGGGGGAAAGTTGTATAGCATGAACCTACGACGTGGTTAAAAGAGGAAAGGAATGGGGGAAAGTAGTGGGGAAAGTTGTATCGCATAAATCTAGGACGTGGTTCAAAGAGGAAAGGAAGGGGCGAAAGTACTAGTTCAAAAAGGAAAGGAAGGGACAAGGTTGTAGAGTTTGAGCAGGACTAGATTTGTTGCGTTCACATAGGGAAAGGTGTCTAAAGATAACAAAACTGGGACCAACACAAATATGCTCCTTGGTTGTTTGTTCTTTGTTGCAACAAACTGTGCATGACCACAGTACATCGGTAGATGCACATGGTGCTGGTGCATCCACTATCCCGTGCAACTCATTAGCTGTTGTTAATCTATGGCCCTGTTTGGTTAAAAACTCCCTAGTCCCTACCTGCTTGGTTCTAGGGACTAAACATGGACTAGAGGTTATTAAATGACATGATAAAAGACCATGTTTCCCCTAGTAATGAACTAATAGAAACAAGGTGCGATGCGTGGCAGGGGCAACTGTTGGAAAAAGTCCCAAAAAGACTCCCTCGGGGTCTTCTTTCTTTAGTCCCAAATGCCCACTTTTAGTCACGAAAAGTCCCTCCTGTTTGGTTTAGATGTGACTGACACGGAGTTTTTTTAGTCCCTACACCAAAATGTCCCTGTAAACAAACACCCTCTAATAATGCCGCTGGAAAATTGATGCAATGCCACAGTTAAAAGCAAATTACATGTTTAACGGATGTTATTGTTAATATAATCTCTATGTTAATATTAATCAATGCCACCGTTTGAGAAATGCTACTGTCTTGCTTTCTTTCCCATTTAGATAAGGTAGATGCTTCTTTTTGTTGGCTTCTGTGTCATCCACCGTTATTGACCACTAATTGTTTCCTTTGCACCTCTGTGTAAATAGGGTTATCTACTTCACCTTGTTGCCATTGTGACCTTTTGTTGCACTGCACAAAACACTTTTGTTTTAAGAGTGTTTTGTGCAGTTCAACCAAAATGTCACACCGACAACGTTGCTTGATTGCTTGATCTTAGTGGAACTGCAGAAGAGGATATCTTACTTCCTATCTGTTAAGGCGAATTTGGTTCAGATCTTCTTCTTGTGAGTTGTTTGAATTCCGCATCATGAGAGGTCAGTACTAGCCTTCTTTCACATGATTCTGCAGTGTGCTTTCATATTTTGTGCTACTTGTATGATAATGTTGCTTGATTTTAGTGAACTGCACAAATGGAGACAAGACTTCCAATCTGTATGTGCACCGTAATATCCCATTGAGGTAAGATAAGGATATTTCACAATTGCTGGCCTGTATTTTGCCACTTTCATCAGAAAATTAAGTTTACTACTATACTTGTGCTCCCTAATTGACATGCCAAATCTTACATTGAAGGCGAAGCTTGTTTGTTATTGAACCAAGTGATGACGGGGAAGAACAAGCGGAAGAAAAACAAAAATCAACTCCCGGTGCTGTAGTGAAGCACTGGAACTGTGATGACACAAGTAATGATATAGTTTTGCATCTTAATTTATTGCTATGGCTGGAACGAGCAATTGTTTTGCCACTGATTTGATGCCATACATAATTATCTCTACTTGTGCAAACAGGGATCTTCTTTGAAGATACCATATATTTTAGTGGAACTGCACAAGAAGATGTTGGAAACATTAAACTAATCGAGGAGTATATAGTAAGCATGGCCACCCCCGTAGATAGCAATAGATGGTTACCGAGAAGTGCTTCATCTGTATGCTCTACACAATCAGCCTCCTGACAAAGGTTGGTACTCGCCCACTGATTTTTGGAAATATGCCCTAGAGGCAATAATAAAAGTGTTATTATTATATTTCTTTGTTCATGATAATAGTCTTTTATTCATGCTATAATTGTATTATCCGGAAATCGTAATACACGTGTGAATACATAGACCACAATATGTCCCTAGTGAGCCTCTAGTTAACTAGCTCGTTGTGATCAACAGATAGTCATGGTTTCCTGACTATGGACATTGGATGTCGTTGATAACGGGATCACATCATTAGGAGAATGATGTGATGGACAAGACCCAATCCTAAGCATAGCACAAAGATCGTGTAGTTCGTTTGCTAGAGCTTTGCCAATGTCAAGTATCTTTTCCTTAGACCATGAGATTGTGCAACTCCCGGATACCGTAGGAATGCTTTGGGTGTATCAAACATCACAACGTAACTGGGTGGCTATAAAGGTGCATTACAGGTATCTCCGAAAGTGTCTGTTGGGTTGGCAC
This sequence comes from Triticum aestivum, assembly GCF_018294505.1. Lineage (NCBI taxonomy): Eukaryota > Viridiplantae > Streptophyta > Magnoliopsida > Poales > Poaceae > Triticum > Triticum aestivum. Next base: position 442,040,839 of record NC_057810.1, on the reverse strand, counting down.
GAATCGAGACTGGGATTTGTCACTCCGTGTAAACGGAGAGGTATCTCTGGGCCCACTCGGTAGGACATCATCAGAATGTGCACAATGTGACCAAGGGGTTGATCACGGGATGATGTGTTACGGAATGAGTAAAGAGACTTGCCGGTAACGAGATTGAACAAGGTATCGGTATACCGACGATCGAATCTCGGGCAAGTAAAATACCGTTAGACAAAGGGAATTGAATACGGGATCGATTGAGTCCTTGACATCGTGGTTCATCCGATGAGATCATCGTGGAACATGTGGGAGCCAACATGGGTATCCAGATCCCGCTGTTGGTTATTGACCGGAGAACGTCTCGGTCATGTCTGCATGTCTCCCGAACCCGTAGGGTCTACACACTTAAGGTTCGAGGACGCTAGGGTTATAAAGGAAGCTTGTATGTGGTTACCGAATGTTGTTCGGAGTCCCGGATGAGATCCCGGACGTCACGAGGAGTTCCGGAATGGTCCGGAGATAAAGATTTATATATGGGAAGTCCTGTTTTGGACACCGGAAGAGTTTTGGGGTTTATCGGTATTGTACCGGGACCACCGGGAGGGTCCCGGGGGTCCACCAAGTGGGGCCACCGGCCCCGGAGGCTTGCTTGGGCCTAGAGTGGAAAGGGACCAGCCCCAGAGTGGGCTGGTGCGCCTCCCACCCTTGCCCAAGGCGCAGCTAAGAGGGGAGAGGGGAAACCCTAGGGCAGATGGGCCCTAAGGCCCATGCTCCCTGCGCCTCCCTCTCCTCCCCCTCCTGGCCGCCGCCCCCTTTGCCATCTAGGGCTGGCCGCACCCCTTGGGGGTGGGAAACCCTAGAGGGGGGCGCAGCCCCCTCTCCCCCTATAAATAGTGAGGCATAGGGCTGCCCATAACACGCGATTAGATCTCTCTTGGTGCAGCCCTACCTCTCTCCCTACTCCTCCTCTCCCATGGTGCTTGGCGAAGCCCTGCGGGATTGCCACGCTCCTCCACCACCACCACACTGTTGTGCTGCTGCTGGATGGAGTCTTCCTCAACCTCTCCCTCTCTCCTTGCTGGATCAAGGCGTGGGAGACGTCACCGGGCTGTACGTGTGTTGAACGCAGAGGTGCCGTCCGTTCGGCACTTGATCATCGGTGATTTGAATCACGACGAGTACGACTCCATCAACCCCGTTCACTTGAACGCTTCCGCTTAGCGATCTACAAGGGTATGTAGATGCACTCTCCTTTCTACTCGTTGCTGGTCTCTCCATAGATAGATCTTGGTTATACGTAGGAAAATTTTGAATTTCTGCTACATTCCCCAACAGTGGCATCATGAGCTAGGTCTATTGCGTAGATTCTTTGCACGAGTAGAACACAAAGTAGTTGTGGGCGTTGATGTTGTTCAATATGCTTACCGTTACTAGTCCAATCTTGTTTCGACGGTATTGTGGGATGAAGCGGCCCGGACCGACCTTACACGTACTCTTACGTGAGACAGGTTCCACCGATTGACATGCACTTGGTTCATAAGGTGGCTAGCGGGTGCCAGTCTCTCCCACTTTAGTCGGAACGGATTCGATGAAAAGGGTCCTTATGAAGGGTAAATAGCAATTGGCATATCACGTTGTGGTCTTGCGTAGGTAAGAAACGTTCTTGCTAGAAACCCATAGCAGCCACGTAAAACATGCAAACAACAATTAGAGGACGTCTAACTTGTTTTTGCAGGGTATGCTATGTGATGTGATATGGCCAAAAGGATGTGATGAATGATATATGTGATGTATGAGATTGATCATGTTCTTGTAATAGGATTCACGACTTGCATGTCGATGAGTATGACAACCGGCAGGAGCCATAGGAGTTGTCTTTATTTATTGTATGACCTGCGTGTCATTGAAGAACGCCATGTAAACTACTTTACTTTATTGCTAAACGTTAGTCATAGAAGTAGAAGTAGTCGTTGGCGTGACAACTTCATGAAGACACGATGATGGAGATCATGATGATGGAGATCATGGTGTCATGCCGGTGACAAGATGATCATGGAGCCCCGAAGATGAAGATCAAAGGAGCTATATGATATTGGCCATATCATGTCACTACTCTATTTGATCGCATGTGATGTTTATCATGTTTATGCATCTTGTTTACTTAGGACGACGGTAGTAAATAAGATGATCCCTTACAAAATTTCAAGAAGTGTTCTCCCCTAACTGTGCACCGTTGCTACAGTTTGTCGCTTCTAAGCACCACGTGATGATCGGGTGTGATGGATTCTTATGTTCACATACAACGGGTGTAAGACAGTTTTACACAGCGAAAACACTTAGGGTTAACTTGACGAGCCTAGCATGTGCAGACATGGCCTCGGAACACGGAGACCGAAAGGTCGAGCATGAGTCGTATAGTAGATACGATCAACATGAAGATGTTCACCAATGATGACTAGTCCGTCTCACGTGATGATCGGACACGGCCTAGTTGACTCGGATCATGTAATCACTTAGATGACCAGAGGGATGTCTATCTGAGTGGGAGTTCATAAGATGAACTTAATTATCTTGAACATAGTCAAAAGACCTTTTGCAAATTATGTCGTAGCTCGCGCTTTAGTTCTACTGTTTTAGATATGTTCCTAGAGAAAATATAGTTGAAAGTTGATAGTAGCGATTATGCGAACAGTAGAAAGCTTATGTCCTTAATGCACTGCTCAGTGTGCTGAACCCCAAACGTTGTTTGTAGATGTTGCGAACATCGGACATACACGTCTTGATAACTACGCGATAGTTCAGTTAAACGGTTTAGAGTTGAGGCACGAAAGACGTTTTCGAAACGTCACGGAACATATGAGATGTTTCGAGGGCTGAAATTGGGATTTCAGGCTCGTGCCCACGTCAAGAGGTATAAGACCTCCGACGATTTTCTTAGCCTGCAAACTAAGGAGAAAAGCTCAATCGTTGAGCTTGTGCTCAGATTGTCTGAGTGCGACAATCACTTGAATCGAGTGGGAGTTGATCTTCCAGATGAGATAGTGATGTTTCTCCAAAGTCATTGCCACCAAGCTGCTAGAGCTTCGTGATGAACTATAACATATCAGGGATAGATATGATGATCCTTGAGGTATTCATGATGTTTGACACCGCGAAAGTAGAAATCAAGAAGGAGCATCAATTGTTGATGGTTGGTGAAACCACTAGTTTCAAGAAGGGCAAGGGCAAGAAGGGATACTTCATGAAACGGCAAATCCGCTGCTGCACCAGTGAAGAAACCCGAGGTTGAACCCAAAACCCGAGACTAAGTGCTTCTGTGATAAAGGGAATAGCCGCTGGAGCAGAATTACCCTAGATACTTGGTAGATAAGAAGGCTGGCAAGGTCGATAGAAGTATATTGGATATACATTATGTTAATGTGTACTTTACTAGTACTCCTAGTAGCACCAGGGTATTAGATACCGGTTCGGTTGCTAAGTGTTAGTAATTCGAAATAAAAGAGCTACGGAATAAACGGAGACTAGCTAAAGGTGAGCTGACGATATATGTGTTGGAAGTGTTTCCAAGTTTGATGAGATCAAACATCGCACGCTCCCTCTACCATCAAGATTAGTATTAAACCTGAATAAGTGCTCTTGCACCTAAAGGAATGGTTTATCGAATCTCGATCGTAGGGATACACATTTTCATGCCAAAAGATATAAGATAGTAATGATAGTACCACTTACTTGTGGCACTGCCATGTAAGTCATATTGGTATAAAACGCATGAAGAAGCTCCATGTTGATGGATCTTTGGACTCACTCGTTTTTGAAAAGTTTGAGACATGCGAACCATGTCTATTGGTATATATGCATGAAGAAAATCCATGCAAATGGACCGTTTGAACTCACTTGATTTTGAATCACTTGAGATATGCAAATCATACCACATGGGCAAGATGACTGAAAAGCCTCGGTTTCAGTAAGATGGAAAAAGATAGCAACTTATTGGAAGTAACACATTTTGATGTGTGCAGTCCAATGAGTGCTGAGGCATGCAGTGAACATCGTTATGTTCTTACTTCACAGATGATTCGAGTAGATGTTGAGAATATTTACTTGATGAAACACAAGTCTGAATTATTGAATGGTTCAAGTAATTTCAGAGTGAAGTAGAAGATCATTGTGACAAGAGGATAAAATGTCTATGATATGATCATAGAGATGAATATCTGAGTTACGAGTTTTGGCACACAATTAAGACGTTGTGGAAATTGTTTCGCAATTAATACAGCCTGGAACACCATAGTGTGATGGTGTGTCCGAACATCATGGTTGCACCCTATTGGATATGGTGCGTACCATGATGTCTCTTATCGAATTACCACTATTGTTCATGGGTTAGGCATTAGAGACAACCACATTCACTTTAAATAGGGCACCACGTAATTCCGTTGAGATGACACCGTATGAATTATGGTTTAGAGAAACCTAAGTTGTCGTTTCTTAAAGGTTTGGGGCTGCGACGCTTATATGAAAAAGTTTCAGGATTGATAAGCTCGAACCCAAAGCGGATAAAATGCATCTTCATAGGACACCCAAAACAGTTGGGTATACCTCCTAATTCAGATCCGAAAGCAATATGAATTGTTTCTTGAATCGGGTCCTTTCTCGAGGAAAGGTTTCTCTCGAAAGAGTTGAGTGGGAGGATGGTGGAGACTTGATATGGTTATTGAACCATCACTTCAACCAGTGTGTAGCAGGGCACAGGAAGTTGTTCCTGTGGCACCTACACCAATTGAAGTAGAAGCTTATGATAGTGATCATGAAGTTTCAGATCAAGTCACTACCGTACCTCGTAGGGTGACAAGGATACATACTACTTCAGAGTGGTACAGTAATCCTGTCTTGAAGGTCATGTTGCTAGACAACAATGAACCTACGAGCTATGGGGAAGCGATGGTGGGCCCAAAATTCCGACAAATGGTTAGGAGCCATGAAATCCGAGATAGGATCCATGTATCAGAACAAAGCATGGATTTTGGTGGACTTGCCCGATGATCGGCAAGCCATTGAGATAAATGGATCTTTAAGAAGAAGACGGACGTGGACGGTAATATCACCGTCTATGAAGCTCGACTTGTGGCAAAGAGTTTTTCACAAGTTCAAGGAGTTGACTACGATGAGATTCTCTCATTCGTAGCGATGCTTAAGTCCGTCGGAATCATGTTAGCATTAGCTGAATTTATGAAATCTGGCAGATGGATGTCATAACGAGTTTCCTTACCAGTATTCGTAAGGAAAGGTTGTATATGATACAATCAGAAAGTTTTTCTAATCCTAAGGATGCTAAAAGGTATGCTGGCTTCAGCGATCCTTCTAAGGACTGGAGTAAGCATCTCGGAGTTGGAATGTACACTTTGATGAGATGATCAAAGATTTTGGGTTTGTACAAAGTTTATGAGAAACTTGTATTTCCAAAGAAGTGAGTGGGAGCACTATAGAATTTCTGATGAGTATATGTTCTTGACATATTGTTGATCAGAAATGATGTAGAATTTCTAGAAAGCATATAGGGTTATTTGAAAGGTGTTTTCAATAGAAAACCTGGATCAAGCTACTTGAACATTGAGCATCAAGATCTATAAGATAGATCAAAATGCTTAATAATACTTTCAAATGAGCACATACCTTGACATGATCTTGAAGGTGTTCAAGATGGATCAGTCAAAGAAGAAGTTCTTGCCTGAGTTGTAAGGTACGAAGTTAAGACTTAAAGCTCGACCTCGGCAGAATAGAGAGAAAGGACGAAGGTCGTCCCCTATGCTTAAGACATAGGCTCTACAGTATGCCATGCTGAGTACCGCACCTGAAGTGTGCCTTGCCATGAGTCAGTCAAGGGGTACAAGAGTGATCCATGAATGGATCATAGGACAGCGGTCAAAGTTATCCTTAGTAACTAGTGGACTAAGGAATTTTTCTCGATTATGGAGGTGGTAAAAGAGTTCGTCGTAAAGGGTTACGTCGATGCAAGCTTAACACCTATCCGGACAGCTCTGAGTAGAGATACCGGATACATAAAATGGAGCAACTATTTAGAATAGCTCCAAGTAGAACAGTTATTTGGATTAGCTCCAAATAGAGCGTGGTAGCTACATCTAGGAGATGACATAGAGATTTGTAAAGCACACACGGATCTGAAAGGTTCAGACCCGTTGACTATAACCTCTCTCACAAGCATAACATGATCAAACCCAGAACTCTTGGGTGTTAGTCACATGGGGATGTGACCTTGAGTGTTAATCACATATTGATGTGAACTAGATTATTGACTCTAGTGCAAGTGGGAGACTGTTCGAAATATGCCCTAGAGGCAATAATAAAAGTGTTATTATTATATTTCTTTGTTCATGATAATAGTCTTTTATTCATGCTATAACTGTATTATCCGGAAATCGTAATACACGTGTGAATACATAGACCACAATATGTCCCTAGTGAGCCTCTAGTTAACTAGCTCGTTGTGATCAACAGATAGTCATGGTTTCCTGACTATGGACATTGGATGTCGTTGATAACGGGATCACATCATTAGGAGAATGATGTGATGGACAAGACCCAATCCTAAGCATAGCACAAAGATCGTGTAGTTCGTTTGCTAGAGCTTTGCCAATGTCAAGTATCTTTTCCTTAGACCATGAGATTGTGCAACTCCCGGATACCGTAGGAATGCTTTGGGTGTATCAAACGTCACAACGTAACTGGGTGGCTATAAAGGTGCATTACAGGTATCTCCGAAAGTGTCTGTTGGGTTGGCACGAATCGAGACTGGGATTTGTCACTCCGTGTAAACGGAGAGGTATCTCTAGGCCCACTCGGTAGGACATCATCAGAATGTGCACAATGTGACCAAGGGGTTGATCACGGGATGATGTGTTACGGAATGAGTAAAGAGACTTGCCGGTAACGAGATTGAACAAGGTATCGGTATACCGACGATCGAATCTCGGGCAAGTAAAATACCGTTAGACAAAGGGAATTGCATACAGGATCGATTGAGTCCTTGACATCGTGGTTCATCCGATGAGATCATCGTGGAACATGTGGGAGCCAACATGGGTATCCAGATCCCGCTGTTGGTTATTGACCGGAGAACGTCTCGGTCATGTCTGCATGTCTCCCGAACCCGTAGGGTCTACACACTTAAGGTTCGATGACGCTAGGGTTATAAAGGAAGCTTGTATGTGGTTACCGAATGTTGTTCGGAGTCCCGGATGAGATCCCGGACGTCACGAGGAGTTCCGGAATGGTCCGGAGATAAAGATTTATATATGGGAAGTCCTGTTTTGGACACAGGAAGAGTTTCGGGGTTTATCGGTATTGTACCGGGACCACCGGGAGGGTCCCGGGGGTCCACCAAGTGGGGCCACCGGCCCCGAAGGCTTGCTTGGGCCTAGAGTGGAAAGGGACCAGCCCCAGAGTGGGCTGGTGCGCCTCCCACCCTTGCCCAAGGCGCAGCTAAGAGGGGAGAGGGGAAACCCTAGGGCAGATGGGCCCTAAGGCCCATGCTCCCTGCGCCCCCCTCTCCTCCCCCTCCTGGCCGCCGCCCCCTTTGCCATCTAGGGCTGGCTGCACCCCTTGGGGGTGGGAAACCCTAGAGGGGGGCGCAGCCCCCTCTCCCCCTATAAATAGTGAGGCATAGGGCTGCCCATAACACGCAATTAGATCTCTCTTGGTGCAGCCCTACCTCTCTCCCTACTCCTCCTCTCCCATGGTGCTTGGCGAAGCCCTGCGGGATTGCCACGCTCCTCCACCACCACCACGCCGTTGTGCTGCTGCTGGATGGAGTCTTCCTCAACCTCTCCCTCTCTCCTTACTGGATCAAGGTGTGGGAGACGTCACCGGGCTGTACGTGTGTTGAACGCGGAGGTGCCGTCCGTTCGGCACTTGATCATCGGTGATTTGAATCACGACGAGTACGACTCCATCAACCCCGTTCACTTGAACGCTTCCGCTTAACGATCTACAAGGGTATGTAGATGCACTCTCCTTTCTACTCGTTGCTGGTCTCTCCATAGATAGATCTTAGTTATACGTAGGAAAATTTTGAATTTTTGCTACGTTCCCCAACACTGATTTCATCCATATGATTGAGCTTTGTCATATCTATTGGTGTTGTGCTACTGTTTAGATACTGTCATGAAAAAGTGGTATTGTCCTTGGGAAGTGCTTCATCTGTGTTGTTTTAAATATTTCCTTTCCCTTTTTTCGAGCAAACATGGATGCTAGCATTTAGTAGTCCTCTTGTCTTTGCACAACAGGATCATCTTCCTCTGAAGAAGAATATGGAGTACATGAAGTGACTAGTTCCGATTATGCCAGGATGAAGAAGCACTGTCTATCTTCTCATCAGAAGGAGCAGTTGAAGGATGGTTACATTACTCCACACAAGACCAAACTAACTTCAGCTCAGAAGGACTGACAAATCTCCATTTTTTTGCTGTGATACGCGAGTACAATGTTGTTCTAGGATTCTTTCTGGTGAGTTCCATTTTTCTAAAAGTGTGCTCTACATGGACCATGTATGTGCCTGTTGAAACTGTCAATTCATAGTACAGTTTGCTTTATACTGATCACTTTTTTGTATTTGTGCAAACAGGGGTGCTCAGCTTGATTTCAATGGGAACTGCACAAAATGTTCATGAATACATCGAATCATTCATTTCCACCACAAGAAAGGAGGTGCCCATAAGTTCAAGGCATTGCAACATATAAGGGCAAAATCATACAAGCTACGCGCGAATTTGGTTGATTTTGGTGGAACTGCACAAAAAGAATAGCTGGTTTATTTAGCACGAGTTGCCATGTCAATGTCCGAACTGAAGGCAAACCCTGCCCATTCCACAATCATAGGCATTTGATATTTTGGAATCGGACAACCTTGTCAAACTTTGCTCATTGATTTTAGCAAGATATGCGTTTGATATTTTCGAATGGGACGCCCTTTGCTGTCAGCAGCGGCGATCAATTTTTTCTTTATTCTTTAGTTGTGAAGTAAATATTGCCTCTGACATGTGAGTCGAGATGCATAATCATCGATTGTTTTGAATGTTCTCTATGAATTGCCAGGCCTGTGTGTTTGATTGCAATGTACGGAAACGCTAAAAAGCTGCTCAAACTCTTTGTACTCCTTCTGTTCCTTTTTACTTTGCACATTGTGAAAGTGCATACTTTTTTGGATAAGATTGGTCAAAGTAGAGATACTTTGACTGCAGACAAAACTTGTATGCAGACTAGAAAGGACCGGAGGGAGTACATATGAAACTGCTGCAAACGTGGTGATCACCCTGGGAATAATGCTAGTACGTATTGTTTGCATGTTCATCCAAGTGCCAGTGATATAGGAATTCGAACTAATCGAAATAAATTCATTCATACATGGCCGGATTTCATATAAATATGTCGGATTTCATTACATTTCATACATTCTTCAACTAAAAAGGGGTGTTTGTGGCCGCATGCATCTCCCAGGTGCAGAGGCCGGGGGGTCATCCTCCTTTTCGAAAAAAAAACTAAAAAGGGGTGCGCTGGAGGTATAATTAATTAACCGAAGCTACCCACATGTGTTCCGCTGAGCCGAACAGAAGCTTCAGTGACTTAACTGCAGGTGCAGTTGCGTAACTGACATGTGGCCTGTTGGGCCCACGTGTCAGTCAGCCAACTGCACCAGCAGTTACGTAGAAGCGGCGTTCTTCTCCAGTGCAGCTCTCCGACTCCACGTCGCCGCCAAGAAGCTAACCAGTCGTCAATGGTCAACCCGCCTAGCTTGGCTTCAACCGGAGGGTAGCAGCGGTGGCCTTACTTGGACCCGAGCAGCGGCGACCTAACATGTTCTACTCTTCCTCGTTTTCTGTGTGGCGCGGCCTCGTTGGCAGCGGGGCGGGGCCTCGGCGGAGCCGGCGATGCCTCCGTCTCGTTGCCGGCGGGCGGCGCCTCAGCAAAGCGATGGAAATCCTCCCCCATGTTGCCGGCACGGTGGGGCCTCGGCTGAGCCAGCGATGTCCTCTGCCTCGTTGTTGGTGGGGCGGGGCCTCGGCGGAGCCGGCAGTGTCTCTACCTCGTTGTTGGCGCCGCGGGGCCTTGGCGGAGCCGGCGGTGTCCTCTGCCTCGTTGTTGGCACCGTGGGGCATCGATGGAGCAGGGCATCGTCGATGCCAGCGGAGCGGGGACTCTCGGAGCCGGCATTGTCCTCTGCCTCATCCTTGATCTCTCCAAACAGCGCCTCGCCCGCTTCATCGCCCTCTTTGCTAGCCTCTTTGTAGGCGGCCGCAGCCTCCGCTACCCGCATGCGGTACCGCCAGCGCTCGAGGCGGCCCTTGCGGGCGGAGCGGTACGAGTCGAGCAGCGCCTCCTGCTCCGCCCGCTCTACGGCAATCTGCTCCTCCGCCTACCGGTGCTCCTGAAGGAGATGGTGGTTGTAGGCGGTGTCGGCCTGCGCCTCCCGGAACTGCTCCTCACGCATCTGCCTCACCTTGTCCATATATTGGGCATGGGCCTCGCCAATGGTCATGGTGCAATGCACCGGTGAGGATGGCGCGGAGGAGGGGGTTGGCGTCGGATCGTCGACTACCATGTTCTCCATTGGGACGTCGTCGTCCTCCGGCTGCCTGCCGGCCAGCCGGTCGGCAGCAATGGCTGCTATCTCCTTGTGGTCCGTCGTCCGCCCGTCCCGAAGAGCGCTGGAGCGTGAGGAAGCCATGGTGGGCAGTAGTGGTGTGGACAGGAGAAAGGCAACGGATGCGGATGACAGCGGCTATGGCCAGCGCAGCAGTTTATATAGCAATGGTGGGCGGGCGGAGGGACGGACGGACGTGTGACGCCGGAGTAGCCGCCTCGGCAACCGCGTATCATTAATGTGTGCGGCAGATGGACGGACAGACGGCACTTGTCTCGTTTGAAGGCGGAGCAATTGCCTGCACCGGGAAGCAGGGCGGCCGGCGCTGACTGTTTCGGGCGGAAAGCGCGCGGGCGCGAGGATCACTTTACTTGGATAGGATGACAATGGGGACCCACCAGGTCCATAGCCTCACGTACGCAAGTGCCTCCATATTATATATATATATAATTTATTTTGCTTCCTCCTGGTTTCCTGACATCACGGTCCCACACCATTGTCTACCTATGTACTCCCTCCTTTCCGAATAGGGCTTATCTCAAAATTTTAGTTTTTCCATTTTATAAGGCTCAATTTGGTTGTTTTCCATCACATGTTCAGATTTAAAGGTGCATTAAATCATTGCATGCAAGTATTAAGAGAAAATTGACCAATGCATGTACTTTATGCATGCATGCATTGCAACTAATGCATTAATAAACATAATTTTCTGAGGATAACAAGAGCATTAATTAGGTGCTTTTGCAAAACTAGAAAAAGTATTCCACCACTCGCCATCTACCTTGATTGGTGAGATTTTTTAATTGAGCATTATAAATCGGAAAGGAGGGAGTAGTCAATAAACGAGAGAATTGCACAAGAAGCGGCCGACAGCTGGGACCAAGCAGCTCGAGCAGTATTTGTGTTTTTGAGGTGTGAGCACTGCAGAGTTTTTCGATGTTTACCCCAGATATTAATTTTTCTCCTTTGAACAACAACGAAAACATCGTTGCAGGTATTAACTGGGCGGGCTGTGGCCCGTCTAGCCCAGGCCAGATATCTAGCCCAGATATTAATTTTTTTCAAGCTGAAAATGGCTAGCCCAGCTATACTTTTTTTAAGGAATACCCAGGCAAGGTCAAGTTGTTATTATCCGCCCCGCTGGGCTGCAAATCTTTCCTAGGAGGGATACATTAGGCTTAACAAGAAAATGGGCTTTAAGAAATAATAAGTGGGATAATTATAAAAACTGGGTAGTAACTATAAAAAAATGCACCAAACAGTGATTACTTTATAAAATATTGAATATTGAAATTTTTAATTTCATTAATTGTTGCGAGCGGAATGTTTCCTTGGATTTTTACGCAATATAATTTATATTGAAATTGTATTTAATCTGACTAAAATTTCGGGATAGAAATATTCGGATCCCATCAAAATGTGGGAAATTTTATTGAATTATGTTTTGAACGGTTGGTTGAAATGGGCTGTACTTTTAACAAACTGTAAATGGGCTATAGTAAACTCCATTAGAATTCAAAAATGGGCTACACATTCTTACAAATCTCAAATGGGCTATAAGTTCTCTGCCACACACTTCTGGCCTTACTAAGTTGACGCGCCCCCTAAAAAAACAGAGTTGACGGGTATGCAAGGCTTTGTCAACTTATAGTCAACACACGGTTCTAGCAGCAGTGGCCGTTGGATGTCCATCCAATGGATGCCGTGCTTCTTCTTCAATCTCGGATATTCTAGCTTCACCCGCCCAAAAAATGATTCATCCCCCTGACATCTGGGGCGCACCATTTCGGAAGCTGACCTGTGGGCCTACTAAGTTGACGTACCAAGGGCTTTGTCAACTTAGTCGATATAAACGATTCTAGCTGCAATGACCGTACGATGTCCATCCAACAGCCGTCGTGCTTCTTCAACCTCTGGTCTTCTTGCTCCAGCCGCCCAAAGCAGCGCCGGTCGTGCCGCCTGCTCCTACCTCTCGTGGCCGGCTGTGCTGCCGCGGAGGCCTCACCGCCCCCTATTACTCCCACCGTTGGCCAGGCCATCCCTCCACTCACCCAATGACCCACACCCCCTGTTATTCTGCGGCGACGACAGTGCAGCCGAACCAGTGAACCCTCGTACTCCTCTCCGCGTGTGCATCCACTACCGCGTCTTCCCCGGCTCCGCGTCGTCCCCTTCCTAGGCCTCGTCGTTGTCCACCGCCGGGGTGCTCTCGGCGCGGCGTGGTCAACATGGTCAAGAAACGACTTCCATCGGATGTGGACTGTACGTGGAGAGGTTGACAGTTGGGTCCACGGCAGCCGCAAGAAAGTGCCTCCTTATTACGTGCAAAATAATTATTCCTCCACCTGACAGCGGAGACCCACCGGATGGGCCACCGTATTTCGCGAAAAAAATGATTCGCCCCCTGACTGCTAGGACACACGAGCTACATCTTCGCACGCAAGGAAGTGCGTCCGGGAAAAAAATGATTCGCCCCCCTGACTGCTGGGACCCACCAGCTACATCTTCGCACGCAAGGAAGTGCGTCCGGAAAAAAAACGATTCGCCCCTTGACTGCTGGGACCCACCAACTACACCTTCGCACGCAAGGAAGTGCGTCCGGGTAAAAAAAATGATTCGCCCCCCTGACTGCTGGGACCCACCAGCTACATCTTCGCAGGCAAGGAAGTGCCTGACAGTCGGGACCCACCTGGTCGAAGCATACGTAGCGTTGTCATCCTGGTAGCGAACGTGTACGTACATATTGGTCGATATAGAGGCGCGCACGTGTCGTAGTAGAGGCGCGCACGTGTCGTAGTAGAGGCGCGCACTTAGCATGTACACGTACGTACAGCGGCCAGGGTGCAAGAAAGAAAATACGGTCATGTATGTGTACATACGGGCGGGGTCTCGAACGCCTAGTCGCGCATACCGCAAAACGGAGGAAACGGACCTCCTACGGTCGAAACGGGGGTCCTGTTGATCGGGAGGGGTGTGGCGTACCGCAAAACGGAGGAAACGGACCTCCTACGGTAGAAACGGGGGTCCTGTTGATCGGGAGGGGTGTGGCATACCGCAAAACGGACGAAACGGACCTCCTACGGTCGAAACGGGGGTCCTGTTGATCGGGAACGGTGTGGCGTACAGCAAAACGGACGAAACGGACTTGTGTTGGAGCGCTACGGTCGAAACGGGGGGGAGGGGTGTGGCGTACCACAAAACGGGACTCCACGGGATACTGTTCATCTCCACCGTTGACCTCCTCCAGCCTCCACGGGCTACCGTCGACCTCCTCCAGCCTCCATGGGCTCCTGTTCATCCAGCCTCCACCGCGCACTACTCCACCGGCTACTGTTCAACCACCCCTCCACGGGCACCCCTCCACCATCTACTATTCATCCAGCCCTCCACACCACGGGGTCCTATTCAACCACCCCTCCAAGGCCACCCCTCCACCGTCTACTATTCATCCGGCCCTCCACACCACGGATTCCTGTTCATCCAGAGGCAACGCCTCCACTCACTGTTCATCCACCCCCCCCCCCGCAACACTCACTGTTCATCCAATTGATCGGCTTCAGTTAGTAGCAGTAGCGAAGGAATCGCTCCATTGGGTTCAGTTAACAGCCATCGATCGATCGCTCGGGTTCAGTAACGCGTAGCCTGCAGTGCAATCGCTCGGGTTCAGTTAGAGCCCAACGCCTCGCTCGGCTTCAGTTAGATCCAATGCCTCGCACACACATGCGCGTACGTACGAGAGAAACGCGCATCGCTCGGCCCCCGACCTCCCACCGTAACCAGCAACTCCCCGAAATTTTCCTCCCCCTCGCTTCTACCACGGTTTTTTCCGTCATGGACGGCCCAAAGAATGTCATGCAGTTGCGTCTCCAGCCCGCCCAGGATGAAAAGCCCATTTTCTGTCATGATTTTTTGTCATAGAAGTAGGAGCCCACCACATCTATGATGATACCAGGTTTTGTCACAATTATCGTCATAGAAGTGTCATATGTATGACAGAAAAAGAAAATCGTTCGACCCAAAATGTCACGAATGTGTCTTTTTTTTAGTGTTATGAGCCTTGTCAAGTAACCCAAACTCTTCCTTGAGTCTTGCAGGGCCAACCCCAAGTTCAACCTTCTCGAATTTAAGCACACGAGCAAGAACAAGTGCATGGTCATGATCTTTCCTTAATTTAGCAAGGTCAACCTTTTGTGGCTCCTCAAGAGCCAAACTAAGACCTCGCTCTTCCTCCAGAACAATGGAAGATCCACTATCTCATCGTCATAGGCACGGCTATGCCCCTCCATCTTAGTGATGGTTTCCTCATGAGACTCAATGATGTCATTGGCCTCACCTAGTTGTTCCAAGGGAGCAACGAAGTGCTTCTTGGTCCCACCTTTGAGCTTACCCGAGAACTTGTCAAACTCATTCTCATCCACACAATCCAACAAGGATTAGTTGTAATGGAAGTTTTGATGTTGGAGGTTACCTTGTTGATGCCTTTTGCCATGAGGCACTTTGTGATGAGGTTCTCGTTGGGAGTATCGAAGAGACACACCAAGGTTGGAGAAGAGGTGGCAATGGCCATGGAAGCCGTCGTCATCCCTTCACCACTTGCATGCATCATCATCATCGGAGATGTACTCTTCATGCACCACCAACCCCTTTTGTGGCACCCTCTTGGTGAAGTTGTTCTTGTTGGGGAAGGGCTTCGCCTTCTCTTTGAAAATGATCTTGCCACCATTGTCTTCCCTCTTCTCATAGGGGCAATCCACCACAAAGTGACTCACATTACCGCTGTTGTAGCAAGTTCTCACATGTTGATTGCCCTTAGAGCCACTTCAGTTGTTCTTGAAGAAGTTGGGCCTTGAGTTACACTTGTTGCCCCAAAATTGCCTTGACGCAAGATCCATGTGCTCGTGGTAAGCATATTTGGTGTCTTCGGGGAAACTCTCCTCTTCTTCTTCCGGGATACCCTTGGCCTTCAAAGCTAGGTTGGGTCAGGATTTCTTTGACCGTTGGACATGAGCTAGAGCGTTGTCGGCGGTCTTGTTCAAGATGTTCATAGAAATAAACTCATCTAACATGTCACTTGATGATAAGGTGCGGAAGTCCGGTCTTTGACAGATCAGGAGGACACGGCCTTGTTGTTGGCATGATGGCCTTGAGGAACTTGCGCTTGATCCAACTATCATATGTGTCCTTGCTCCCATGATCTCGGAGTCAGACCGCGATAGTTGTCAATCTTCGGTAGAGCTCATGAGGATCTTCATCTTCATTCATCACAAACTGATAGGATTCATCAAGGATCACCTCAAAGTTGGAGCGTTGAATGCTCGAGCTTCCATTGTACAAAGAGATAATGTGTTCCCATGCATCTTTTGCAAGAGTGAATGGGCACAAATGAGCAAGCACTTCGGGAGGCATTGCAACTTGAAGAATGAACAAGGAGGAGTGGTTGTATTGATTGTCCACTTCTTCTCTTGGAGTGAAGTTGTTTGGATCATGCGGGTAGAAGCCTTGTTCAATGATTCTCCAAAGATGTGTTGAGCTGTGATTCAAATGAGACTTGATACAAAAAACCCAATTAGGAAAATCATTAACAAAAGCTTAATAATTCCAAGAGGGTTGATATGAGCTGCATGGACCGGTCCTCCATAGGTCGGGGTATGCTCGTCCCATTCTTTCCTTGGGGCAAAGGATTCTTATCACTACTAGCCCCCTCCTTACCAGAGTTGGCATCCGACTCCGCGGTAGTGGGTTTAACCACTCGAAGCGGATGTAGAAAGTTTGAGACCGTCAAGGAAATTAAACAAGGATTTGACTTCGGTCATCATAGAGGTCCTAAGTGAGGCAATAGCTTCATTTAGGTCCTCTCGTGTGACCATGGCCACCGCCTCGGCCGTGGGTAGTTCATCCGTCAATGGCCCATCATCAACCATAATCTTTAGGCGGTTAAGCCCTTAAAAAGAGACGAGGCTCTGCTACCAATTGAAAGGATTAATATGGTTGAATAGAGGGGGTGAATAGGCAACTACCAATTTTTAGCTTTTCTTATCAAATTAGGTTTAGCAACAAATAGGTTGTCTAGATATGCAACTAGGTGAACAACCTATATGATGCTAAGAACAACAACACAGGAAAGCCAGGAGTACACACTACAAAAAAAAGACACATCCGTGACATTTTGGGCCGAACGAAAAAAAATTATGTCATACATATGACACTTCTATGACGATAATTGTGACAAAACCCGGTATCATCATAGATGTGGTGGGCTCCTACTTCTATGACAAAAAATCATGACAGAAAATGGGCTTTTCGTCCTGGGCGGGCCGGAGACGCAGCTGCATGACATTCTTTGGGCCGTCCATGACGGAAAAAACCGTGATAGAAGCGAGGGGAGGAAAATTTTGGGGAGTTGCCGGTTACGGTGGGAGAGCGATGCGCGTTTCTCTCATACAGGTACGCGCGTGTGTGCAAGGCATTGGCTCTAACTGAAGTCGAGCGAGGCGTTGGGCTCTAACTGAACCCGAGCGATTGCACTGCAGGCTACGCATTACTGAACCCGAGCGATCGATCGATGGTTGTTAACTGAACCCGATGGAGCGATTCCTTCGCTACTACTACTAACTGAAGCCGGTCGATGCTGCCTCTGGGATGAACAGTGAGCATTGCGGGGGGGTTTGGATGAACAGTGAGTGGTGGCGTTGCCTCTGGATGAACAGGAACCCATGGTGTGCAGGGCTGGATGAACAGTAGACGGTGGAGGGGTGGCCGTGGAGGGGTGGTTGAACAGGACCCCGTGGTGTGGAGGGCTGGATGAACAGTAAACGATGGAGGGGTGCTCGTGGAGGGGTGGTTGAACAGTAGCCGGTGGAGTAGCGCGCGGTAGAGGTTGGATGAACAGGGGCCCGTGGAGGCTGGAGGAGGTCGACGGTGGAGATGAACAGTATCCCGTGGAGTCCCGTTTTGCGGTACGCCACAACCCTCCCGATGAACAGGATCATCCGTTTTGCAGTACGCCACACCCCTCTCGATCAACAAGACCCTCGTTTCGACCGTAGGACGTCCGTTTCGTCCGTTTTGCGGTACGCCACACCCCTCCCGATCAACAGGACCCCCGTTTCAACCGTAGGAGGGGGTCCGTTTCCTCTGTTCTGCGGTACGCCAGGCCTCGTTTCCATCGCATGTTCTGTCCAAGCCGGTTGGCTCCCACGCGTTCCGTTGCCTCCCGATGAACACGACGCATTCCGTTGCCTCCCCATGAACACGACGCATTCCGTTGCCTCCCCATGAACACGACGCATTCCATTGCCTCCCCATGAACACAACGCATTTCGTTGCCTCCCTATGAACACGAGCCCTCGCTGTACATATGCGCGACTAGGCGTTCAAGACCCCGCCCGTATGTACACATACGTGGCCATATTTTCTTTTCTTGCACCCTGGCCGTTGTACGTACGTGTACATGATACGTGTGCGCCTCTACTACGACATGTACGCGCCTCTACTACGACCAATATGTACGTACAAGTTCGCGACCAGAATGACAACGCTACGTACGCTTTTACCAGGTGGGTCCCGACTGTCAGGCAGTTCCTTGCGTGCGAAAATGTAGCTGGTGGGTCCCAGTAGTCAGAGGGGCGAATCGTTTTTTTTTCCGGACGCACTTCCTTTGCGTGCAAAGATGTAGCTGGTGGGTCCCAGCAGTCAGGGGGGCGAATCGTTTTTTTTTGCCCAGACGCACTTCCTTGCATGCGAAGATGTAGCTGGTGGGTCCCAGCAGTCAGGGGGACAAATCGTTTTTTTTTTGCCCGGACGCACTTCCTTGCGTGCGAAGATGTAGCTGGTGGGTCCCAGCAGTCAGGGGGAAACTTTTTTTCGCGAAATATGGTGGCCCATCCGGTGGGTCCCCGTTGTCAGGTGGAGGAATCATTATTTTCCGTATAATAAGGAGGCACTTCCTTGCTGCGGTCGTGGACCCAGCTGTCAGCCACTCCACGTACAGTCCACGTCCGATGGAAGTCGTTCCTTGACCACGTTGACCACGCCACACCGAGAGCACCATGGCGGTGGACGACGGCGAGGCCTAGGAAGGGGACGACTCGGAGCCGGGGAAGACGCAGCAGTGGATGCCCACGCGAAGAGGAGTACGAGAGTTCACTGGTTCGGCTGCGGTGTGAGGCTGCTATCGCCATAGATTAACAGGGGGTGTGGGTGAGTAGAGGGATGGCCTGGCCAGCAGTGGGAGTAGTAGGGGGCGGTGAGGTCTCCACGGCATCACAGCCGGCCACAGGAGGCAGGAGCACGCGGCATGAACGGTGCTGGTTTGGGCGGCTGGAGCAAGAAGACCAGAGGTTGAATAAGCACTACAACCGTTGGATGAACATCGTACGGTAACAGGAGCTAGAATCGTTCATATTGACTAAGTTGACAAAGCCCTCCGTCCCCGTCAACTTGGTAGGCCCACAAGTCAGCCTCCCAGTATGCTGGGTTCCAGCTGGCAGGGGGAGTATTCATTTTTTTGTGCGTAATAAGGAAGCACTTCCTTGCGTGTGAAGATACCTGGTGGGTCCAACAAGTCAACGGGGGGCACGTTTTTTCACGAAATACAGAGGCCCTTCCGGTGGGTCCCAGATGTCAGGTGGAGGAATCATTATTTTGCGCGTAATAAGGAGGCATTTCCTTGTGTGCGGCCGTGGACCCAGCTGTCAGCCTCTCCACGCACAGCCTACTTCCGATGGTGTCGTTCGTTGACCATGTTGACCACGCCGCACCGAGCGCATCCAAGGTGGTGGACGACGGCGAGGCCCCGGACAGCAACGAGCCGGAGATGGGAAGACGCGGGAGTAGAGTCGCAGACGGAGAGGTGTACGAGGGTTAACTGGTTCTAGTGCGATGTGGTTCGGCAGTCGGTGGAGAAGAACAGGAGGTGCGGAGGGTTGGAGGGATGGCCTGGCCAACGGTGGAGTAGCGCTTCATAGCGAAGCATGCTAAGCAGAGCTGCTAGCAGCAGGAGGCGGGAGGTGGTCCCGGCGGCGCTGGAGGAAGAAGACGAGAGATTGAAGATGGATGCCGGCCGTTGGATGTAAATCCAACGGCTAACATGTCAGAATCATTTGTTGACTAAATTTACAACGACTTGCGTTGGCTTCGACCTATTGGCCCACATTTCAGCCTCCAAAAATGTGGCACGTATTCAACCCATTTTTTCAGAATTTACAGTCTTTTTTTGCGCGGTAGAATTTACAGTCAATTTGATCTTTTTTTTGAATTATAGCCATTAGCTGGGCTGGGTGAACAATTAATGTAGCTTTCATGCGGCCCATTTATTTTATTTCCTAAAAAATTACAGGCCATTTGCACTTTATCTAGATACACGATTTTGCTGGGCTGATTCTAATTATAATGTTGGGTTGGGCCAGCAATGTTATCAAAAAATAAAAAAGGGCTGAGCATTTTGTTATAAATATATTTAAATAATAAGTGATATTATTACATTCGTCCTTAAATCTTACCAAGCTTTTGTACACAATCACTAGGATTTTCGTGCCAAAACAATCCAGGATTTTATTTGTTAAGAAATTATTTTTATAAGTTAATAAGATGTGGGATATTGTTTTCTTACATATGTAAGTATCTGTTAAATATATGATGACAATAAAAATAATATATAATAACATATAAAATAATTTAAATATATATAATATAGTTAAAAGGGAAACATAAGTTGTACCTGGCGTTCCTATTCTTATATAGAAAAATAGAACAGACCGCTGCGTTTTCTTCAAAAAAATACATAAATTGGGCTGCCAAAAATAAAACCTCGGATGGGAGGTCCATAGGCCGGTCGATACATGACGGCCCTAAGAAAATACAAACAGGCCCTCCCATCCGAGGTCGTGGGCTGCGCATGTTAAAAATGAAAGCCTAGACGGGGCAGCCCAAAACCACGTCCAACACTTGCCAAAACTCCGTCCCTCGTTTTCTCTGTGTTTCGCACACTCAACATTGTGTGGGCATTTTGACTGTGCATCATATGAAGATGTGCTATGCATGAATGTTGATCAGCATGATGTTAACTGGCTGGTAGTTCCATTTTCGACCACGAATAAAACTTCCAACATGATGTTAACCCTGTTTGAAAAGGCCGTGTTAATATAAATGCTCTGCCTCTGAAAGTTGCAGTTTCTTATCTGAAACTGAACTTGCAGTTTCTTATCTGAAACTGAAACTTGCAGTTTCTTCTCGTCTGCACTTTTATACTCCTATGAAACTACATTTTTTAAGTGCTAAAAATAGATCTCTAGAATTCATAAAATTCTTCATATGCTCAATACTGCAAATCTGAAATTCAAAAGACATTCATATCTGAAAGTACTCTCAAAATACACAACACAAAACACAATTCACAACCTGCAAATACTGACAACCCTAAGCTCCTCCTGACAATTCACAACCTGCCCGACTATTGGGCTGGGGGGCAGTCCCCTCCTATTCCTCGGCGGCAGACAGCCGCCCCGTGAGACGATGTGAACGGCGAGGGAGACGATGGCGGGGAAGCGTCGTCGGGCCAACTGCTTTTCTCCTCTTGCAGTTGGGTTCGGTCGACGAAGACTCCACCGGCTCGCTCTGGCAGGACACCCTCACAAACGGCACCCTGTAGATGCTCGATCCTTCAATCTCTGGTGGATGCTCCATCTGGGATCGATACTCCCACCACCGCTCCCTCACGATCGGATTCGGTGAATCTGTTTGCTCCATGGCCCAGAGGAGCAGCTCTATGTACTCCGGCGCGACTCCCTCCGGGAGTATCGCCGCCTTTTCGCTCTGTTGCAGATATTTGGCCATGGATGTCGCCGTCGCCGCTAGTTGGTCCTTGTTGTCAAACCAAGACTGTATCTCCAACATCCTAGCTAGCTTCACAGGGTCGCCGTCTGCGATCCTCACGTATCGGTTGTACTCCTCCATCGATCTACTTCTCCACAGCACCTTCACTCGCCGGCGGTGGTTTTTGAATGGAAGAGGAGAGGAGCGGCGCTGGTTTTGGATTAGAACGGGAGAGGAGCGACGCTGGTTTTGGACTGGAACAGGAGAGGAGGGGCGGTGGTTTTGAAATGGAAGAGGAGAGGAGCGGCGCTGGATTTAGATTGGAACAGGAGAGGAGCGGCGGTGGATTTAGATTGGAACAGGAGAAGAGCGGAAGAGCGGCGCTGGTCTTGGAAGTATTTTTTTGTTGTTTTGCGTATTTTGGGTCAAAGTTTGACCACGTACTGTATGTGACAAGCAAAATGTGAATGCATGTCACCAAAAATTGTATCGTTTGGTTCGTATCTGAATGTACTTTCAAATTATATTATTTTTGCAACGTATAACATATATTTTATGTGCGAAAATCATGGTCAATTATGACCCAGAATAAAAGGGAGACTAGTTAATGTGGGGTCGCTTTCTTAATTGAAGGGTAAATTGATTTTGATTTTGATCCAGTCACAGCGCGCCGGCCCTCTCGCCCAATCCTAAATCGCTGCCGCACGCTCCTCTCCCTCTTCTCCATTGCAAAACCACCTCCTCTCCTCTCCATCATCTCCATTCCAAAACCACCGTCTCACCTCTCCCTCTTCTGATCTTCTCCATTGCAAAACCACCTCCTCTACTATCCATCATCTCCATTCCAAAACCACCGTATCGCCTCTCCCTCCTATGATCTTCTCCATTGCAAAACCACCTCCTCTCCTCTCCATCATCTCCATTCCAAAACCACCTCCTCTCCTCTCCATCATCTCCATTCCAAAACCACCGTCTCGCCTCTCCCTCTTCTGATCTTCTCTCCATTGCAAAACCACCTCCTCTCCTCTCCATCATCTCCATTCCAAAACCACCTCCTCTCCTCTCCCTCTTCTCTATTGCAAGACCACCGTCTCTCCTCCCATCTTCCAAAGCTAGCACCAGACCACTCAGAACGACATCTATGGAGAGGATGCAGCAGCGAATCAGGCAGATCGCCGGCGGCGACCAGGCAAAGTTAGCCAGGTTGAAGGAGATCCTTAGTTGGTTTGACAATGAGTGGGAGATTTCGAGGACGGTGCGGGCCATGTGGCAATGTATGCAAAAGAGCGAGACGGCGGCGATGAGGGCGACGATGTACATGTACTCCTTGGCGGCAGTCACGCCGCAGTCCTCCGAGTTCATCGAGTATCTCCTATGGGCGATGGAGCAGACAGATTCGCCCGAGGCGACAGTCAGGCGGAGGTGGTGGGCGTACAGGTCGAAGGTCGAGCACCCAGAGGATAACGAATCGATTGAGTATGGTGTGCCGTTCGTGAGGGTGCAGAGCCAGCCGGAGCCACAGGAGTATTCGTTCTCCCGCCGCAAGAGGAGGCCCGATGGCGCGACGTCGCTTCCCCGACGTTCTCCACGGTTCCCTCGACGCTCGCCTCGTTTCAATGGCGGCGGTAGGGTTTAAGGTAAGCTTCGCACTAACCTAATCTTCCACCTACTCATGCTTACAATCAGTATGACAGCTAATGAAAGTCATGCTTACAATCAGTCTCTGAGTACTACGCCAATCACCCAAAAATAGCTTTGGACCTTTGGGTCAAAGTTGTGACACAGTGTACAAATAAAGAAAAATAGATTGGTGTACTCCCTAGAAAACTGCCAATATAAGCTACTAGTATTTGGTTAGAGGATTTGCTGCCGAGAAAGATCCGTCCACAGAGAGCGCCACACATCCCACTGGTTGTGGTGGATGCCAATGCGTGCATGGAGTATGGTTGGTGTCGGTAATTTTTACTTGGCACACCTCGCACTCTGCATATATGCCGGTTCCATACGTACATTTATGCAGTTCCACCAAAATGCAGCTGAATAACCCTGTTTGCACAGATAATGAAAAAGCATGATTACATTATAGTGGCACTAGTTGATGAAACACACAAAATAAATAGAAGAAAATATTGCGATAGTATCATAGTATGCCATGCTGCGAGGGCGAGATGGGCCCTGCGACGCCTCATACGGTATGCCTCATACTGGACATCGTCCCAAGTCTCCCAGATACACCTTCTGCCAGTGATGAACATCAGTGTACAACAGTAGTACAAGGAGGTGCCTTGAGACATTCAAATCTCTATTTTTGTACATATCAACTAAAATTAAGCACCCCAGTTTGCAGAAACGCTTAAACATTAACAATGGGACTAGTTGATGAAACATACTTTAACAAAGAGAAGCACTTTCTTTATCTACATTGGAAATGAAATGATAGAGATGACACTCATTCTATTTTAACTGTATTATTACTTCATTTTATCAGTGACACTAGGGTCGAGCAGGTGGCAAACGAGGTGTACCGTGCATCGCAAGGATGAAGGCCATGGGTGCTTAGACTGGGATGCTGAAGCTGGCTCTTTCAGTCACCAACATGGATGATTCAATTCATGGGACCTTTTGGTGCAGTTCACCTAAAATGAAGCAATGTCCCGTGAGCTAGCAGCTTCTTCTTCAAAAAAAATTTAAGAAAAGGGCTCCAGCCCCGGTTCCATTTCCATCAGAAAATGAAACCCGCAGAGCTTCTTCTTCATTAGTTGCAATAAAATTGAGCAACATCAAGGTTGGTTGTGAAGCTCCTGGAATGCTCAACTATAATTTGGATATCATTTGTGCAGTTCAACTAAGATCGAGCGTGAAATGTATATCTCTATTTGC
Source organism: Triticum aestivum (assembly GCF_018294505.1). Classification (NCBI taxonomy): domain Eukaryota; kingdom Viridiplantae; phylum Streptophyta; class Magnoliopsida; order Poales; family Poaceae; genus Triticum; species Triticum aestivum. Next base: position 442,016,511 of record NC_057810.1, on the reverse strand, counting down.
ACAAAAAAAGGTGGAAAGGAGGGTGACTAACAAGTAACAAGTGATGAAACATGCATCAAATGAAAAGAAGCATGTTCCTTATCTGAATGGCAATCCTACAAGGACAGTAGCAATTTCTAAAGCAGTGGCATTGCTAGATATTAGTGTGGGCATCAGGATTAACTATGACAACCGTTAAATATGATATTACTTTGGGCACGGGAGAGTAGGCGGACCAGGATAGTTGCATTTCTAATGAAAAGAACCAACTTATCTTAATGGGAAATTTTAGCAGGACATGTAAAGAACTGCCATTGATTCATATTACTGGAGGCATTACATTGAAAACAACATTGGTTTAACGTGTCCTTACTTTTAACAGTGCGACTGCTACATTTTACCAGTGGCATTTTAACTGATGTAATGTATACACATTGAACAAGGTCAGACTGATTTGAATTTGAGATACCGATGGCAGACATCATTTGCCCATGTCACATCCGTGCATGTAGTTGGAGATGATGGGCGGCTTTCGCATCACATATCTATATCTATACCCCTATATATATATTATATTATATATATTTTTTATTGTGAGCGGGTAACTGTAACTTTGAAAGATGGTCGTTGGATGAGGCGAATCCGAAGGTCCAAAGATGGCAAATTTGAGCACTATTGGTCGCTGGATATCATCTCAATTCCACCAGATTTCGCCACATGTATAATCTAGAAGACTCCATAGTTGAACTTAAGCATAATGCACAAACATCAAAACACAAGCACTTCTTATTTGTTCTAGAATCTTCCGTATCATAATTGCCCAAATGTTTTTCTACATGATTTGCCATTATTTGTTTTTACTTTATGTCTTACAACGCACAATTCCATGAATCTTAAAATAGATTAGCTTTCTTATAAAAACTAGATGATTTTGAATGAAATGAACTATAAGAATTAAACGAACATCTACATCATGCATATATGACTCAAAGCTTGCATGCTATAATGTGATATTTATTCATAATTTGGTTGCCAAATCTCATGCGTGCAATGCACGTGTACCTTACTCTAGTCTAAATGGTGTTTGTGTGTGTGTTGTGCGTGTTGAGGTGCAAATTGTCTTTTTTTTGATACACATTAAGCTTGTTCTTCCGAAATTTCAAGCCGCGCCTTGTTATGCCGAAAATTGAACCTAGTGTCTCTGTCTATCATGCTGCGAAACTCCCGCCTCTTCAACCCGCGCCCTGTTAGCCCGAAATATTTAAGATATATCTTTGTCTCGTTGTGCTCCGACAACTCCCTCCATCTCAACCCGCGCCTTGCTATTCCTAAATTACAACGCGCGCGAAAACTCCCACCTCCTGTGAAATCCCGACATGCGAAATGCCCGTGGTACCCCTGAACCGAAAGAACCGGCTCAAATCGGTGGGGGGTACTTTCGTAACTTACCCCACATTTCGGACAAGCGCGTCTCTAAGCCATGGTTCCCCACTGCCATCCCATCCGCCCACCCATTCGTACACCGAGGCCACGAAAACCCGCGACAAAACCCCACACCCTGCTTCGTCCGCCACCCAGCCGAAGCTTCTTCCCCGACGACGTCGTCCACAGCAACACCTCGACATCCCTCATCCACCGTACCGGATGAGGATCCGTCGTCGATCTCATCGTCCCACCGGTTCAGCCACCCCGTCCTCCACCTCCAAGGAGCTGCCCCGACGTTCCCCTCGTCTTTCATGCCACCTCCATTCCCACACCGTCGTCTTCACCTGCACCACCGGAAGAGCATCATCATCACCGTTTCCTCAGATGAAGCTGCGGCCTAATCGGTGTCACCAAAGAGGTTGTACACTAATCGCCGCATTTTCTTCTTGATTCGATCTCACGGTGCTGCCGGCGCTCGGTCTCGAGCCGACACGGCGCGGCTCCATCCACGGCGGCGTCGCCGGCCACTTCCTCCACGGCGTCGCTCCCTCGACGGCGACGTCCACATTAGTAGGAGCTGCTGCTGCTTTAGCTCTCGCTCGCGCTGCTGCTCTGCTCTTGCTCTCGGTCCCCTGCCTGGTCTGCTCTTGCTATTGCTCTTGCTCGCGCTGCTGCTCTCGCTCTTGCTCTTGCTTGCGATGCTGCTCCGATTTGGCTACACTTCAGTCGACTGAATCGACTTTTGGGTCAGTCGATTTCCAAGGGGTGGGTTCACCGGGGTGAAGGAAGAACCAGCCGCAGCGGGGAAGGGGGCTCGCCGGAGAGGTACCCCACTATCTATTTTAGGGTTCAGGATGGGGGCGGTGGTCGCCGGTGGTGGCGGGGCGTTGGCGGAGCGGTGGCGTGGGGGTCGCCGGAGAAAAAGCTCGGCACGGGGGGCCTAGAGGGATGGCCGGGGCGGCGGCGGACCGGCGGTGGGGAGTGTTTTCGGGGCGGGCGGGGAGGCGCACCGCCGGCCGCGAGCGGCGGGAGACTGCTGTTTGGCCGGTGGTGGCTGGCGGCTCAGGGGGGTGGAGTTTGAAGATGAACCACAGGCCCTTGATTTCGTATCCAACGGCTGCAAAATCGACTGACCAGAGATGAAAAAGTCAGTCGACCGACGTGTAGCCTCACCTTGCTAGTGCGTTCAGTTTCGACAGCAAAATTCAGTTTCGACAGCAAAATTCAGTTTCGACAGTTAGGTTCAGTTTCGACAGTTAAGTTCAGAGATGAGTGGCTGATGTATTTTACAACTAGCACCTTGTGGTTATGTATTTTACGTCATGTATTGGAGATGCTATTAGAATTCCACTCAGGTTAACGTTGTTCGTTGTCTCTCTTGTCCTGCTTCAGCCTCGGCGTCGTACAACTCATCGGAGCTGTTCCAACGACGAAACCCTCCATCACAGCGGAGCAGTACCTCGGGCTCCATCTCTAGACGCCTAAGATCTTCTTCCCCTCCTCCGACAGCAAAGTCAGCCGGAGCATCCTCACCGGCCAACCCAATCACGCTGAGATCGACATGGCTTCGCCAAAGAGGTTGTACACTTGTTGCATCTCTTTTTTACTCTACATGTTATATATATTGTCCACTGAGCACTCGTAGTAACAGGAAATACGATTATTTTATCCTACTATATGACAAGAGAAAGTTAATAAGCTTGCTAAGCATCTTGTCAGCATTATGGGTACCCAGGATATTGTTTCTTGAGCTCTTCTGAAGTGGTTTCAGTTCTGGACTTGTTTTGTTGCGGCGTTTATATGCTGTTGTGTTCCCTATATTTGCACTGGTGGCGAACTTTGATGCCCAGTGGATGTAATATGTGTAATAGCCGTGATAGCCTAGTGTAAGTTGCTTGCTTATTTATTTCCTTGTTGTCTTGTTTATTTGTTTGCTTGTAGTCAGTGTAGTTCTTTTTCTGCGGTTTGCTAGTGGCTGCAACAACCTATTTTTTAAAACTAGGCCACAATAACCATGGGCTAATATTTACTGTAGTGACACTGCACCTACGGGTCATAGAAACAGTGGGCCTTCTACGGGCCGTATAAATAGTGGGCCTTCCACGGGCCATAGAAACAATGGGCCTTCTACGGGCCGCAGAAACAATGGGCCTTCTACGGGTCGTATCATCAACGAGCCTTATACGAGGAGTATGATTGATTGGCCAAACATGGGTCAATAACAGGCCGCATTATGGCCGTAAACGGGCTAGAGTTGGAATCGTCCGTTCATGGGCCGACCATAATGGGCCATCGTTAATAGGCCGTATTTCATGACGCTATGAAAACGGCCCAACGTGTTAACGGACCACAAACGGGCCGACTGTAACCACGGGCTAAATTTGGCCCATAAGCAGAAAATGACAGTAACGGGTCGTAAGTAAACGAATGCTGGAAATGAGCCCAAGAATAAATGGGCTCTGAGAAGGTCGAAAGATAACATGGGCTGGAAACGGCCCAACAGAATAACGGGCCCTTAATGGGTATAAAGTGATACATTGTTCATTACGGGCCAGTTTCACCACGGGCCGTTAATGGGTGTAAAGTAATACACTGTTCATTACGGGCTAGTTTCACCACGGGCCATTAATAGGCCAAGAGTTACATAGGGCCTCATATGGGCCGAAAGACGTCATGGGCCATACATGGGCCAGAAGTGAAAACGGGCTGGAATCATATTGAGTGGCCCAGATGACGCTACTGGGCCTAATTCGGATAGGGCGTAACGGGCCTTGGGTTAGCGGGCTATAAATGGGCTATATGCGAACAGGCCGTTAACAGGCTTTACATGGGCCGGCCCGCCACCTTTTGACCAAGTCAAATGGGCCGGCCTTTTCATATGAATGGGCCTCTGTTGGGCCGTGCCATGTGTCGACATAGGCGCCTTCTGTCCAATGAGTGGATGACATATGTCCCAATGGTGAGCCGACACGTGTTTCCTCCAGCCAATGATGATTTTACACGTGGAAAATCCCCATTGGTCGGGGCTGTTAACGGGTTATCGGATCCAAAACCCGACCTGATAGTTTAACGGCGTTCCGTTACGGTGGATGCCACGTGTCGGTCACCCTTGACGAAAGCACTTCTGTGACGCGCGATTTATCGTCATGGAAGTGGACACTTCCGTGATGATAATTTTGGTAATGTCATGGAACACTTCTACGACAGAACAGGTATGACTATCTTGATTCTGTCATAAATTTGTCATGGATGTACATGCATGACTAAAAACGGGACCTACTGTGACAAACACATATCATCACGGAAGTGTATTTTTTTTGTAGTGACAACACAATAATAGCTTGCACAAAGTAAAGGTAAGAGATAACCACAAGTGGAGCCGGTGGAGACGAGGATGTATTACCGAAGTTCCTTCCTTTTGAAGGAAAGTACGTCTTCGTTGAAGCGGTGTGGAGGCACAATGCTCCCCAAGGAGCTACTAGGGCCACCTTATTCTCCTGATGCCCTCGCACAATGCAAGATGTCGTGCTTTCACTAGTGGTGCACTTGAAGGTGGCAACCGGACCTTTACAAACAAGGTTGGGGATCTCTCCAAAACTTAATTGGAGGCTCCCAACACCACCACGAAGCTTCACCACAATGGATTCTGGCTCCGAGGTGACCTCTACCATTTAGGGTCCTCAAACACCCAAAAGTAACAAGATCCGCAAGGGATTAGTGGGGGGAATCAAATATCTCTTGGTGGAAGTGTAGATCGGGGCCCTCTCAACCAAACCCTAGAAAACCAACAAGTTTTGTTGGCTGTGAGAGAGATCGGAGGAAAATGGAGCTTTGAGCAACAACGGAGTTTCAAAGGATAAGAGGTAGGTCTTCTTGGGGAAGAAGACCCTCTATATATATTGGAAACGAATACAATTGTTTTTCTGTGCACAACCCACACACAAGTGGTACTCCAAGGAGCGGTACTACCGCTCGGGTGGTAGTTCTAGTAGTACAGTGTATGGGTGAAGCACCCCGAGGCGGTAGTGCCACCGGAGCGGTACTACATCTCACCCCAGCAGTACTACCGCTGAGGTTGCAGTACACAGGAAGTAGAGGTGGTAGGGATGAGTACGACGGCAGTACCGCAGCAGCGGTACTGCCGCGCGTTACAGCGGCCCTACTGTTGCGAAGTGGCAAACGGGTCTAGAGGCGATAAAATAAGCGGTAGTGACTAGACGGTAGTACCGCTCGCACGTGGTAGTACCGCTCAACTGTCGCTCTATTTCCGCTTAACGTTCTGGGCTACAACGAGATCAGCGGTAGTGGAGCGGTGGTAGAGGTGGTAGAGGTGGAAGTACCACAAGCGGTACTACTGCTTTACAGCCGTTGGGCCCGAATAGACAACAGAAGATCCAAAATAAGCGGTAGTACACACGATAGTGGGACAATGGAAGAGATCGGTCATGTTATGCATAGAAAGTGGAATTGCGAGTACCCTTTGAGCATCAATTGACCACAATGTTTCTCTCACCAAATCTTCATCCCAAGATCATGATTGGGTTAATAAGGTCACAAACCTTAGATAGAAGATGCCCCCTTCTAGGAGTAATAATTTTCCTATTTGCATAGTTAGGGATCCAGACATCTCTCCAAATATCAATATTATGTCCATTTCCAACTCGCCAGATATAACCACAATTCACTCCCGCCATAATACTTTACCAAGTAAAAGAGGAACCCTTTTTTAGAGTTGCACTTATTAAATCGCCCTCCGGGAAATATTTAGCTCTCAAGATAGTAGCACATAAAGACTCAGGATTATCAAGCAAACGTCACGCTTGTTTGGCTAACAATGCCATATTGAAACAGTGTATATCTCAGGAACCCATACCTCCTTGGTCTTTTGGGACACAAATCTTCCACCACGCCATCCAATGCATTCTCTTCTTATTGTCCTCGTCACCCCACCAAAATTGCGACGTCGCGTCAATGATTCCCTTACAATTTTTTTAGGAATTTTAAAGACGGACATGGCATAAACTGGGATAGCTTGTACAACATATTTGAGCAAAATTTCCTTTCCTCCCATGAATAACAACTTTTCTTTCTATCCACTAATTTTCATAATAATTCAATCAATCAGGAATTGGAAACAATTACTTTTGTCCATACCCACATTTGAAGTAGAGCGGTCAATCCCTCCGTACATAGCAAGAATAAGTATGGAGAGAGAGGGTCTTCCTGCCTCAATCCTCTGGTAGGTTTGAAACTCTCAGTTTCTTCTGTATTAAAACGAACCCGGTACTCCACTGAGGCTACACATTGCATGATTAAATTTACCCATTTCTCTTGAAATCTTAATCTGAGCATAATATCCTTCAGAAAAGACCACTCTACTCGGTCATATACTTTGTGCATATCCAGTTTAATGACACACAGACCCTCTTTACCATTCTTTTTTTTTCTTTATAGTATGGAAGTATTCGTATGCCACTAAGATATTGTCTGTAATCATTCGTCCGGGCAAAAACGCACTCTGAGTTGCGCTGATAATATCTAAAAGGATCTTCTTCAAAGGGCCGCAATCATTTCTGAAGTTACCTTGTACACGACATCGTATAGACTAATTGGTCGAAATTGAGTTACCTTTTCGCGAGATACTCCCTCCGTTCTAATATAAGTCTTTTCAGACATTTTAATATAAACTACATACGGATGTATATAGACATATTTTAGAGTGTAGGTTCATTCATTTTACTCCGTATGTAGTCATTTATTGGAATCTTTAAAAAGATTTATATTTAGGAATAGAGGGAGAGGGAGTAGATGACACCCCACATGCGACATGGCGCGTCAGCTCGGTTGCCCGATCCTGATCTTTTACCCTATAATACTCGGAGAACGATCAAGATTAAACCTGTGGTTTTATATGCTGATAAGTGACGACATACCAATGCACAGGGATTAATGTTTGCTTTGTCAAGTGAGGAACTCAATTATAGTGTGTGGTATGTCGTATAATGGGCACAAATGTTTTAAAGCATTGCCTCATTAGTTGTCAAAGTAATGCCAAATAACGCTATCAGCTGACCACTGGAAAATCAATCATGTAGGAATATAATTCATCCAATTAAACAGAAATACCAAAACAAGACATGTAACTTCGAATTCTTTCGACACGACCCTCCATGTTTTTCCTTTGTGCTTCATCCAAAAGCAACTCCCATGTTTTATACCTAGGCACTATCTCACTACCAACCATCTCTTCAAACAGTTGATATGCCCAGTCAGTCTCACCCACCCTACAAAGACCATGGATCAGAAGACTGTATGTATCCACATCTAAACATAGACTTTGTTTATTGATCAGCTCATTCAACAAGTTCCGAATGGAATCAGCTTGGCCTCTTCTACTCAAAAACAGTCTGAGAAGTGGCCGATATGTCTGAAGATCAGGCTTACAAGAGTGCGCCTCCATTTCTTTCAGCACATTGAGAGCATCTTCATCTCGGTCTTTCTGGCAAAAGATTGATATCATGGTGTTATAGGTAGCCAAACTACGGGGCACGCCATTCATTGGCATCTCCACTTGAAATACCTGGGAAGCTTCAGACAGATAGCCCGCATTACCGAGCACGTTAATCAAGGAATTGTAGAACAACGTATCGGGCTTACAGCCAGAGGACTTCATTCTATGAGATACACTCAGAGCTTCTTCGAACATATGGCATTTTGACAGTGAGGTCATGATCATAGTGTAAGTAATGACGTTTGGATGGCAGCCTTCAGAACACATCCAATCAAGAATTTCATAGACCATCCTAAAATTGTGTTGCTTGCAGTAAGCTTCAAGGACAGCAGTGTAGGTGATAACTGAAGGCGCAAACCCCCGGGCTTTCATTTCCTCAATTGTCCACTTTGCCTCCTCGATTCTACGTGCACTGCACCAGCCATGGACGAAAATGTTGAATGTGTATGCATCAGGCTGAATGTGCGGACTGAGCACGAGAAAGACCTTGCGTGCTACTTCAACCTTCTTTTCTTTCCAAAGTGCATCAAGCAGAACGTTCATAGTCTCTGTATTCCTCTCCAGCCCCATGTCCTCCAGCTTATCGAACAACATGACAGCATCCTTCCATCTCCTTGCACCTGCCAGCCTCCTGATGCTCTTCGCAGCTGTCTCGACAGTCACAAGGCCTCTGCAGTGCATGTCAGACAATAGATCCCACATCCGGTCAATCTGCCTCATCTTCCCAAGCAAGTCGATCATCCGACTACAAGCATATGCCGTGTGCTTGTAATTGCCACTCAACTGTGCCCACTGAAATAGACCAAAAGCAGATTTCCAGTCATCCCCAAACTTACACAACAAGCTGTCCACAGTGTTACTTGTAAGCTGAATTCCCGGACAGTCAACCCCAAGGGACTGAACCAAATCCTGCACATTTCCATTGCGTGCCTTCAAAAGGGAACTCCTGATCTGCGCTGCTGACGCTTCTTCCTCCTTCGTGAGGTCAATACTGTTAAGATCTCGATTCAAGTGTGTAACTGATGATAACGATAATCTACAAGGAAGGAGTAATTGCGGGGCTCTCTTAGCACCGTGGCGGCGCCAGAGACTCAGCTGAGACATCCGGTGGTAGGACAAGAAATTAGCCAGCCTGGGTGCTGAATATCACAGTTGCTAAATAATAATAGCTAACAGCAGCAAGATGAAACCATAACCAATTGCAGATACTTCCTTGAGTTCCTTCTAGTATCACCCATGTATTGCCAAAGCCCGGAATCTACCAACATCCACCCATGGCATGGCAAGAACCAGCTCAACACAGAGTCTCTTCTGATTGGTGCTAATGGCTCTGGTTCCTACATTCCCTAGTAAAAACCAAATGATACAAGATTATATATATTAGTTCTAGTAATCAATGTGTTTGGTTTAGTGATCAGTACAGGTCAGCAGCAGCCAAGACAAGACAAAATATAGGTGGAGCTCATAGACCAAAGCAAACTTGACTGTGGCGGAACTAAACAAGATTGTCTGGGGCCAGTGGCGAATCCAGGAAGAAAATGTAGGGTGGACTCAAAGTTAGCAGCGAGAAAACGAAACGCCTTTTGAAAAAAAAAATACTCCCTCCGTTCACTTTTGTAAGTCGTTTCAGACAACTGAAAATAGACTGCTTTGCACACTGTCTAAAATGTCTTCAAGGACTTATAAAAGTGAACAGAGGGAGTACTCATTATCTCTGGATCCTGTCGTCCAAATTACTACTAGGTACACGTAATATTTACTGGAATATTTTCTGGATTTTTCTCAAAAAAGATCAAATTTGAATCTTTTTAGCACATGTAGTTAAGGGAAGGGGATCTAAATCCTTAACTGGGACAGCTTTAGGTTCAACAAGAGGAGTGCTTGAACTACTTGCATGATCATATTCGTACTCTTATTTTTTATAGATCGGCAAATAAGTTGTATTGGATACCACATCAATTAACAGCAGCTAACAGCACATGAATTGTACTCCCTCTGTACCGAAATACTTGTAGTTGAGGAAAACTAATAAAAGTTTCCCCAGCAACAAGTATTGTGGTACAGAGGGAGTAGTAATTAACTAACAGTACATGAACTGGCTTAGCAAAATATTGAGGATTTGACTGACATGTACCTTGATTTTGCTGGATGCTGCTAGGTCGTGGGCGGTGTGCCCGTGGCTCCTGGATCCTTGATTTTTTCCACGTGTTTTTGGCTTTTTAGATGTTTTTTTGGTTTTTTTCTTTTCGGTTTTTAGCCGATCTTTCTTAACTTTTAGATAAAATAAATAAATTTTATTTTACGCATAAAAATGTGTTTTTGTTTGCTTCCGCGAGAGACGCGGTTTAGTCGATTTGCTTCCGCGAGAGGCATAGTCATGCCTCTTGGAAACAAAAAGGATGTGTTTTTTTTTTACCTTTCGCAAAAGGCACGGCCATGCCTTTCAGAAACGAAAAAAAATATTTTTTTTCTTTTTCTTTCGCGAGAGGCATGAATCGTGAGAGGTATGGTTTTGCTTCCGCAAGAGGCACCACGAAAAAAAACGTGTTTTCTTTTTTTCCTTTCACAAGAAGCACGGATTTGCTTCTCGTGGAGGCACGGTTTTGTTGGAAATATGCCCTAGAGGCAATAATAAAATGGTTATTATTATATTTTCTTGTTCATGATAATTGTCTATTGTTCATGCTATAATTGTATTAACTGGAAACCGTAAGACATGTGTGAATACATAGACCACAACATGTCCCTAGTGAGCCTCTAGTTGACTAGCACGTTGATCAATAGATGGTTATGGTTTCCTGACCATGGACATTGGATGTCATTGATAACGGGATCACATCATTAGGAGAATGATGTGATGGACAAGACCCAATCCTAAGCATAGCACAAGATCGTGTAGTTTGTTTGCTAAAAGCTTTTCTAATGTCAAGTATCATTTCCTTAGACCATGAGATTGTGCAACTCCCGGATACCGTAGGAATGCTTTGGGTGTGCCAAACGTCACAACGTAACTGGGTGGCTATAAAGGAGCATTACGGGTATCTCCGAAAGTGTCTGTTGGGTTGGCACGAATCGAGACTGGGATTTGTCACTCCGTGTGACGGAGAGGTATCTCTGGGCCCACTCGGTAATGCATCATCATAATGAGCTCAATGTGACTAAGTAGTTAGTCATGGGATCATGCATTACGAAACGAGTAAAGTGACTTGCCGGTAACGAGATTGAACGAGGTATTGGGATACCGACGATCGAATCTCGGACAAGTAACGTACCGATTGACAAAGGGAATTGTATACGGGATTGCTTGAATTCTTGACATCGTGGTTCATCCGATGAGATCATCGTGGAACATGTGGGAGCCAACATGGGTATCCAGATCCCGCTGTTGGTTATTGGCCAGAGAGCTGTCTCGGTCATGTCTGCATGATTCCCGAATCCGTAGGGTCTACACACTTAAGGTTCGGTGACGCTAGAGTTGTTATGGGAATTAGTGTGCAGTTACCGAATGTTGTTGGGAGTCCTGGATGAGATCCCGGACGTCACGAGGAGTTCCGGAATGGTCCGGAGGTAAAGATTTATATATGGGAAGTCCTATTTTGGCCACCAGAAAATGTTCGGGATTTTTCGGTATTGTACGGGGAAGGTTCTAGAAGGTTCCGGAGTGGGGCCCACCTGCATGGGGGGACCCACATGAACGTGGGTAGTGGGGGCAAGGCACCACACCCCTGGTCAAGGCGCACCAAGATCCCCCCTTAGAAGGAATAAGATCATATCCCGAAGGGATAAGATCAAGATCCCTAAAAAAGGGGGATAACAATCGGTGGGGAAGGAAATGATGGGTTTTCTTTCCTCCCACCTTTGCCAACGCCCCAATGGACCTGGAGAGCAAGAAACCAGCCCCCTCCACCCCTATATATAGTGGGGAGGCGCATGGGAGCTTCACCCTTCCCCTGGCGCAGCCCTCTCCCTCCTCCAACACTTCCTCCTCCTTAGTAGTGCTTAGCGAAGCCGTGCCGGAGAACTGCAAGCTCCACCACCACACCGTCGTGCTGACGGAGCTCTCCCTCAACTTCTCCTCTCCCCTTGCTGGATCAAGAAGGAGGAGACGTCCCCGGGTTGTACGTGTGTTGAACGCGGAGGCACCGTTGTTCGGTGCTTAGATCGGATTCGGCCGCGATCTAAATCGCTTAGTGAACGACTCCACCGACCGCGTTCTTGCAATGCTTCTGCATCGCGATCTTCAAGGGTATGAAGATGCACTCCCCTCTCTCTCTCGTTGCTAGTTACTCCATAGATTGATCTTGGTGATGCTTAGAAAATTTTGAATTTTGCTACGTTCCCCAACAGTGGCATCATGAGCTAGGTCTATTGCGTAGATTCTATGCACAAGTAGAACACAAGTAGTTGTGGGCGTTGGTTTGTTCAATTTGCTTACCGTTACTAGTCCTATCTTGATTCGGCGGCATTGTGGGATGAAGCGGCCCGGACCGACCTTACACGTACGCTTACGTGAGACAGGTTTCACCGACTGACATGCACTTGTTGCATAAAGGTGGCTAGCGGGTGCCAGTCTCTCCCACTTTAGTCGTATCGGATTCGATGAAAAGGGTCCTTATGAAGGGTAAATAGCAATTGGCATATCACCGTTGTGGCTTTTGCGTAGGTAAGAAACGTTCTTGCTAGAAACCCATAGCAACCACGTAAAACATGCAACAACAATTAGAGGACGTCTAACTTGTTTTTGCAGGGTATGCTATGTCATGTGATATGGCCAAAAGAATGTGATGAATGATATATGTGATGTATGAGATTGAACATGTTCTTGTAATAGGAATCACGACTTACATGTCGATGAGTATGACAACCGGCAGGAGCCATAGGAGTTGTCTTAATTTATTGTATGACCTGCGTGTCATTGAAAACGCCATGTAATTACTTTACTTTATTTCTAAACCGTTAGCCATAGTAGTAGAAGTAATAGTTGGCGAGACAACTTCATGAAGACACGATGATGGAGATCATGATGATGGAGATCATGGTGTCATGTCGGTGACGAAGGTGATCATGTCGTGCCTCAAGATGGAGATCAAAGGCGCAAGATGATATTGGCCATATCGTGTCACTTTATGATTTGCATGTGATGTTTGTCATGTTTACATCTTATTTGCTTAGAACGACGGTAGCATAAATAAGATGATCCCTCATTAAAATTTCAAGAAAGTGTTCCCCCTAACTGTGCACCATTGCGAAAGTTCGTTGTTTCGAAGCACCACGTGATGATCGGGTGTGATAGATTCTAACGTTCACATACAATGGGTGTAAGCCAGATTTACACACGCAAAACACTTAGGTTGACTTGACGAGCCTAGCATGTACAAACATGGCCTCGTAACACAAAAGACCGAAAGGTCGATGATGAGTCGTATAGTAGATACAATCAACATGGAGATGTTCACCGATGATGACTAGTCCGTCTCACGTGATGATCGGACACGGCCTAGTTGACTCGGATCATGTATCACTTAGATGACTAGAGGGATGTCTATCTGAGTGGGAGTTCATTAGATGAACTTAATTATCATGAACATAGTCAAAAGGACTTTGCAAATTATGGCGTAGCTTGCGCTTTAGTTCTACTGTTTAAGATATGTTCCTAGAGAAAATTTTAGTTGAAAGTTTATAGTAGCAATTATGCGGACTGGGTCCGTATACTGAGGATTGTCCTCATTGCTGCACAGAAGGCTTATGTCCTTAATGCACCGCTCGGTGTGCTAAACCTCGAGCGTCGTTTGTGGATGTTGCAAACATATGACATACACGTTTTGATGACTACGTGATAGTTCAGTGCGTAATGTTAAACGGTTTAGAATTGAGGCAGCGAAGACATTTTTTGAAACGTCGCAGAACATATGAGATGTTCCAAGAGCTGAAATTAGGATTTCAGGCTCGTGCCCACGTCAACAGGTATGAGACCTCCGACAAGTTTCTTAACCTGCAAACTAAGGGAGAAAAGCTCAATCATTGAGCATGTGCTCAGATGGTCTGAGTACTACAATCACTTGAATCGAGTGGGAGTTAATCTTCCAGATGAGATAGTGATGGTTCTCCATAGTCACTGCCACCAAGCTATTAGAGCTTCGTGATAAACTATAACATATCAGGGATAGACATGATGATCCTTGAGCAATTCGCGATGTTTGACACCGCGAAAGTAGAAATCGAGTAGGAGCATCAATTGTTGATGGTTAGTAAAACCACTAGTTTCAAGAAGGGCAAGGGCAAGAAGGGATACTTCATGAGACGACAAATCAGTTACTGCTCTAGTGAAGAAACCCAGGGTTGAACCCAAACCCGAGACTAAGTGCTTCTGTAATGAGGGAACGGTCACTGAAGCAGAACTACCCTAGATACTTGGTAGATGAGAAGGCTGGCAGGGTTGACAGAAGTATATTGGATATACATTGTATTAAATGTGTACTTTACTAGTACTCCTAGTAGCACTAGGGTATTAAGATACCGGTTCGGTTGCTAAGTGTTAGTAACTTGAAATAAAAGAGCTACAGAATAAACGGAGACTAGCTAAAGGTGAGATGGCGATGTGTGTTGGAAGTGTTTCCAAGGTTGATGTGATCAAGCATCCCCTGCTCCCTCTACCATCGAGATTGGTGTTAAACCTAAATAATTGTTATTTGGTGTTTGCGTTGAGCATAAACATGATTGGATTATGCTTATCGCAATACGGTTATTCATTTAAGGAGAATAATGGTTACTCTATTTATTTGAATAATACCTTCAACGGTCTTGCACCTAAAATGAATGGTTTATTGAATCTCGATCGTAGTGATACACATGTTCGTGCCAAAAGATATAAGATAGTAATGATAGTACCACATACTTGTGGCACTGCCACTTAAGTCATATTGGTATAAAGTGCATGAAGAAGCTCCATATTGATGGATCTTTGGACTCACTCGTTTTTTAAAAGATTGAGACATGCGAACCACGTCTATTGGTATATACGCATGAAGAAACTCCATGCAGATGGATCGTTTGGACTCACTTATTTTTGAATCACTTGAGACATGCAAATCATACCACATGGGCAAGATGACTGAATGCCTTGTTTTCAATGAGATGGAACAAGAGAGCAACTTGTTGGAAGTAATACATTTGATGCGTGCAATCCAATGAGTGCTGAGGCACGCAGTGAATATCGTTACGCTCTTACTTCACAGATGATTTGAGTAGATTCTTAGTATATTTACTTGATGAAACACAAATCTGAATTATTGAAAGGTTCAAGTAATTTCAGAGTGAAGTTGAAGATCGTCGTGACAAGAGGATAAAATGTCTATGATATGATCATAGAGATAAATATCTGAGTTACGAGTTTGGCACACAATTAAGACATTGTGGAAATTGTTTCACAACTAATACCGCCTGGAACACCATAGTGTGATGGTGTGTCCAAACATCGTAATTGCACCCTATTGGATATGGTGCATACCATGATGTCTCTTATCAAATTAACACTATCGTTTATGGGTTAGGCATTAGACACAACCGCATTCACTTTAATAGGGCACCACACAATTCCATTAAGATGACACCGTATGAACTATGGTTTAGAGAAACCTCAGCTGTCATTTCTTATAAAGTTTGGGGCTGCGACGCTTATGTGAAAAAGTTTCAGGCTGATAAGCTCGAACCCAAAGCGGATAAATGCATCTTCATAGGACACCCAAAAATAGTTGGGTATACCTCCTGTCTCAGATCCGGAAGCAAAAGGGATTGTTTCTAGAATCGGGTCCTTTCTCGAGGAAAAGTTTCTCTCGAAAGAATTGAGTGGGAGGATGGTGCAGACTTGATGAGGTTATTGAACCGTCACTTCAACTAGTGTGTAGCAGGGCACAGGAAGTTGTTCCTATGGTGCCTACACCAATTGAAGTGGAAGCTTATGATAGTGATCATGAAACTTCGGATCAAGTCACTACCAAACCTCGTAGGTCGACAAGGATGCGTACTACTTCAGAGTGGTACGTACTCCTGTCTTGGAGGTCATGTTTCTAGACAACAATGAACCTACAAGATATGGAGAAGTGATGGTGGGCCCGGGTTCCGACGAATGGCCTGAGGCCATAAAATCCAAGAGGATCCATGTATGAAAACAAAGTATAGACTTTGGAAGAACTACTTGATGGTCGTAAGGTTGTTGAGTACAGATGGATTTTAAAAGGAAGACGGACAATGATGGTAAGTGTCACCATTAAGAAAGCTCGACTTGTCGTTAAGATGTTTTCCGACAAGTTCAAGGAGTTGACTACGATGAGACTTTCTCACTCGTGGCGATGCTAAGAGTCTGTTGGAATTATATTAGCAGTTACTGCATTATTTATGAAATCTTGCAGATAGGATGTCAAAACATTGTTTCCTCAATGATTTTCTTGAGGAAAGGTTGTATGTGATACAACCAGAAGGTTTTGTCAATCCTGAAAGATGCTAACAAGTATGCAAAGCTCTAGTAATCCTTCTAAGGACTGGAGTAAGCATCTTGGAGATGGAACATATGCTTTGATGAGATGATCAAAGATTTTGGGTTTATACAAAGTTTATGAGAAACTTGTATTTCCAAAGAAGTGAGTGGGAGCACTATAGCATTTCTGATGAGTATATGTTGTTGACATATTGTTGATCGGAAATGATGTAGAATTTCTGGAAAGCATATAGGGTTATTTGAAAAGTGTTTTTCAATGGAAAACCTGGATTAAGATACTTGAACATTGAGCATCAAGATCTATAAGGATAGATCAAAAATCGCTTGATAGTATTTTCAAATGAATACGCACTGTGACAAGATTTTGAAGGAGTTTAAAATAGATTGGCAAAGAAGGAGTTCTTGGATGTGTTATAAGGTGTGAGTATTGAGTAAGACTCAAGACCTGACCACGGCTGAAGAGAGAGAAAGGACAAAGGACGTCCCCTATGCTTTAGACGTAGGCTCTACAGTATGCTATGATGTGTACTGCACCTGAAGTGTGCCTTGCCATGAGTCAGTCAAGGGGTTCAAGAGTGATCCAGAAATGGACCACAGGACAGCGGTCACAGTTATCCTTAGTGACTAGTGGACTAAGGAATTTTTCTTGATTATGGAGGTGGTAAAATAGTTCGTCGTAAAGGGTTACGTCGATGCAAACTTTGACACTAATCTGGATGACTCTGAATAGTAAACCGGATTCATATAGTAGAACAGTTATTTGGAATAGCTCCAAATAGTGTGTGGTAGCTGCATCTACAAGATGACGTGGAGATTTGTAAAGCACACATGGATCTAAAAGGTTCAGACCCATTGACTAATAACCCCTCTCACAAGTGAGATATGATCAAAACCCATGGGTGTTGGATTCATTACGATCACATAGTGATGTGAACTAGATTATTGACTCTAGTGCAAGTGGGAGACTGTTGGAAATATGCCCTAGAGGCAATAATAAAATGGTTATTATTATATTTCCTTGTTACTGATAATTGTCTATTGTTCATGCTATAATTTTATTAACTGGAAACCGTAATACATGTGTGAATACATAGACCACAACATGTCCCTAGTGAGCCTCTAGTTGACTAGCACGTTGATCAATAGATGATTATGGTTTCCTGACCATGGACATTGGATGTCATTGATAACGGGATCACATCATTAGGAGAATGATCTGATGGACAAGACCCAATCCTAAGCATAGCACAAGATCATGTAGTTCATTTGCTAAAAGCTTTTCTAATGTCAAGTATCATTTCCTTAGACCATGAGATTGTGCAACTCCCGGATACTGTAGGAATGCTTTGGGTGTGCCAAACGTCACAACGTAACTGGGTGGCTATAAAGGTGCACTACGGGTATCTCCGAAAGTGTCTGTTGGGTTGGCACGAATCGAGACTGGGATTTGTCACTCCGTGTGACGGAGAGGTATCTCTGGGCCCACTCGGTAATGCATCATCATAATGAGCTCAATGTGACTAAGTAGTTAGTCATGGGATCATGCATTACGGAACGAGTAAAGTGACTTGCCGGTAACGAGATTGAACGAGGTATTGGGATACCGACGATCGAATCTCGGGCAAGTAACATACCGATTGACAAAGGGAATTGTATACAGGATTGCTTGAATCCTTGACATCGTGGTTCATCCGATGAGATCATCGTGGAACATGTGGGAGCCAACATGGGTATCCAGATCCCGCTGTTGGTTATTGGCCAGAGAGCTGTCTCGGTCATGTCTGCATGATTCCGGAACCCGTAGGGTCTACACACTTAAGGTTCGGTGACGCTAGAGTTGTTATGGGAATTAGTGTGCAGTTACCGAATGTTGTTCGAAGTCCCGGATGAGATCCCGGATGTCACGAGGAGTTCCGGAATGGTTCGGAGGTAAAGATTTATATATGGGAAGTCTTATTTTGGCCATCGGAAAATGTTCGGGATTTTTTGGTATTGTACCGGGAAGGTTCTAGAAGGTTCCGGAGTGGGGCCCACCTGCATGGGGGGACCCACATGAACGTGGGTAGTGGGGGAAAGGCACCACACACCTGGTCAAGCCGCACCAAGATCCCCCCTTAGAAGGAATAAGATCATATCCCGAAGGGATAAGATCAAGATCCCTAAAAAAGGGGGATAACAATCGGTGGGGAAGGAAATGATGGGATTTCTTTCCTCCCGCCTTTGCCAACGCCCCAATGGATTTGGAGGGCAAGAAACCAACCCCCTCCACCCCTATATATAGTGGGGAGGCGCATGGGAGCTTCAGCCCTCCCCTGGCGCAGTCCTCTCCCTCCTCCAACACCTCCTCCTCCTGAGTAGTGCTTGGCGAAGCCCTGCCGAAGAACTGCAAGCTCCACCACTACACCGTCGTGCTGACGGAGCTCTCCCTCAACTTATCCTCTCCCCTTGCTGGATCAAGAAGGAGGAGACGTCCCCGGGCTGTACGTGTGTTGAACGCGGAGGCACCGTTGTTCGGTTCTTAGATCGGATTCGGCCGCGATCTGAATTGCTTAGTGAACGACTCCACCGACCGCGTTCTTGCAATGCTTACGCATCGCGATCTTCAATGGTATGAAGATGCACTCCCCTCTCTCTTGTTGCTAGTTACTCCATAGATTGATCTTGGTGATGCATAGAAAATTTTGAATTTGTGCTACGTTCCCCAACAGGTTTTACTTCCGTGAGAGGCATAGTCGTGCCTCTTTTCGAAAAGGGAAAAAACATACTCCCGGTTCGGTTTCTTTGTCCCCTTTTTTGTGGAAAAAAATATTTGTCAAAACCTATCAACATGGGATCTAGTTTTGAAGATCTCTACGCGAGGAATCCAACAGTGAAGGATTCGAGATCTGGACGCATGATTTAAGACATTTTGAATAAACAGATCTACAAAAAAGATAATACTCCCAGGTTGCGACAAAGTGGCGCGCACATACTATGCGTCACTTGTCGCAACCTGAAGAGGTGGGAGTGAACTTGTAAAGAATGCTTCTTAATTAGTTACTAGCAAGACGTCTGTGCGTTGTACGGAACATCAAGATGCATTTGTATGAGTAGTTTATCTTGTTATAGAAAAGGATGAACGAGGGAAGTCCTTAAGTATGGAGAGAGGTGCGGGTATCTTTTTGCAAATTTGCCATAGTTTGCTTTCGATCTGTCAGATATAGATCGGGCAGTCTATATTACACGACGGCACGCACACTATCATCACCAACTTGGTCTTTTATAAAAGTAGATATTTCGCTTCAAGCCTACTTACGGGGCTCACAGACTGGGGACGAAAGACAAAGCAAAATTTATACTCCGTTGTACCAAAATAGATTTGCACAAAAAAGAAAACCAAACTAGAACTTTTGTTGCTAAAAAACATACTACTTCCTCTGGTCCATATTACTTCTTGCTCAAATGAATGTATCTAGCATTAAAATATGTCTAGATACATCGGTTTAAGTGACAAGTAATATGGATATGAGAGAGTAGAACTTTTAACCTTCGAAAGAGAACTAACTGCATGATACCCCATTAGACGTCAAACTTCAAAGAGTCGGTGCCAAACCATGAAGGTGCTTGTTCAAACTTCAAACTTTGAACAGATGAAGTTAATGTCACTGGTTTTAATGCGACTCAACACTTACAAAGTTTTAAGGTTGCAACTCAACAATTGGTGATTTAACTCATACATGGATGAATCGTACCAATATTTTGCTAATTAGTTAACATCTAAAACATGAAGTTGAAGATACGAACTTTCGAGTACAATACAATAAACGAAGATATAACACAGTTGTGTTGTTAGTAGATCTGTAGAGTGCAGATGTGCAAAATTGCATCTCACTGACCTAGGGTTCACACAAACTGGAAATGAAAACATGGGTTTTGTATAAACAAGAAAAGAGGGGGAAAGGAGAGGATGCATGGCTTACCTCGCTACAGGTTGCCTCCTTGGTTGTCGGAGTTGCGGTTGATACCGGGATTGGAGGAGACGCATTGTAAGCAGAGAGCTGAGAAGCAGGGAGCACGGCGACACATGTCTTTGTGGGGGAACACAAGTGTGGTATGGGTGGGCGCGATCGAGTTGGGCGTGGGGATATGCACGAGCTAGTAGCCTTAGGATGGACTACTAGTGGGTCGAATGCACGTCTAGTTGGGGGCCATGATGGCTAAGAATAGTGTTTTGGCTTGTATTAAGAAAAGATTTATTGTGCAAGTTGTGTCAAATTTGTTATAGTTTTAGGGGGGGGGGCAAATCATCCGCTTCCATAACCGCTCGATTATGCCACATCGACCGTCCACTTCACAACACATAGCATCACCAACAGCCCTGATGCTAGGCAGCAGCTCCAGCAACCATTTATGTTGTGAGAGGCATCGTCGTTTTGCCCCCGCACTCGCAAACGGGACAAGCAGAACTACCAAGGACCCATTCCTTTCCTCCAGCCATGTAGCCGTGAAGATTAGCCATAAGACCAAAGTGTCTCATAGACTCTTCAAGGTCAAAGTCATTATCATCATCCTCATCATAGTATCCACGTTCAACATCATCTTGCAAATGATCATTTCCTAGAGAGGGTGATTCATTAGATATATGATTTTGACAATGTTCATCTCTATGAATTCTAATAGCTTCGGAAATAATATTGCTAATGATTCCAACATCTCCTTTGGCACGCATAAGATTGGTAACCTCAAATAAACAATCTCCAAACTTAGGATCATTGGGATTCATCTTATTCAAAGGAATAGACTTGTGAAGAATCCCATCTAAGTTTTTCAAGGAATAGTCTGGAAATCGTTCCTCAAGAAATCTCCATATAGTATAAGCATAATCAAGAGTAGACAAGTGACCAATCAAATTTCTAGGCAATCCTCTAGTGATAAGATTGATAGCTCTAAGATTGCGAATCATGTCAAGAAACTCATCATGGGTAAGATGCAAGGGATCAACAAGGGGTTCACAAGGAGTAGTAATGTACTTGTTCAAGTGATATTCATGAAAAATTCCAAGCATCTCATTTTTCCACTCACTAAAGAACTCTCCATTAAGCATAGACAATCTACGTCTAAGACTCCCCAACGTAGACTCATCCATCTTCCTCCAATGGTGATTAAACCAAAGCAATAGAGACCAATGCTCTGATACCAATTTAAAGGATCGAGAAGAGGTGTCTAGAGGGGGATGATTAGACCCTCAACGAACAAAGTTGGCAATTTTTTAGTTTTTCAAGTTGAGGTGGTAGATTGACACAATTTCAAGCATACACGTTAAAATTCAAGCAAGCATGCAAAGAGTATATGAGTAGCGGAAAGTAAAGCATGCAACTTGCAAGAAAGTAAAGGGATGGGATTGGAGTGTGCAAACGCAATTGGAGACACGGAGATTTTTGGCGTGGTTCTGATAGGTGGTGCTATCGTACATCCATGTTGATGGAGACTTTAGCCCACGAAGGGGATGGTTGTGCGAGTCCGCGGAGGGCTCCACCCACGAAGGGTCCACGAAGAAGCAACCTTGTCTATCCCATCATGGCCATCCCCCACGAAGGACTTGCCTCACTAGGGTAGATCTTCACGAAGTAGGCGATCTCCTTGTCCTTACAAACTCCTTGGTTTAACTCCACTATCTTTATGGAGGCTCCCAAGTGACACCTGACCAATCTAGGAGACACCACTCTTCAAAAGGTAATAAATGGTGTGTTGTTGATGAATCCTTGCTCTTGTGCTTCAAATGATAGTCTCCCCAACACTCAACTCTCTCACACAGATTTGGCTATGGTGGAAAGATGATTTGAGTGGAAAGCAACTTGGGGAAGGCTAGAGATCAAGATTCATATGGTAGGATTGGAGTATCTTGGTCTCAACACATGAGTAGGTGGTTCTCTCTCAGAAAATTAGTAGTGGAAGTGTAGGTTTGTTCTGATGGCTCTTCTCACAAATGAAGAGTGTGTGGAGGGGTATATATAGCCTCCACACAAAATCTAGCCGTTACACATAGATTCCCAAACTCGGTGGGAGAATCAACAAACTCGGTCAAACCGATTTAGGTAAAAATGTGATCGTTAAGATTTTCGGTGGGACCGATATAGTCATATCGGTGAGACCAATGTGAAGGGGTTAGCGTAAAACCGCAACTCGGTTTGACCGATTAGTCAAACTCGGTGAGACCGATTTTGGTAATAAGTAAACAGAGGATTGGTCAAGCAAACTCGGTGGGACCGACTACACAAACTCGGTTAGACCGAAAATGTTGCAATAGATCACAGAGAGTTTTCAGGCCCATCTCGGTGAGACTGAGATCCTATTGGTGAGGCCGAAGTGACTAGGGTTTTGCAGTGGCTGAATAAGATGAAACTCGGTGGCGCCGGATAGACAAAGTCGGTGGGGCCGAGTTTGACATTTAGGTTTAGGACATATGTGGAAATGAGAAAGTGGCTGAGGGTTTTCGAGCATATCACTAAGCACTTTGAGCAAGCAAGCCATTAAGCAACACCTCATCCCCTTTTAATAGTATTGGTTTTCCTATGGACTCAATGTGATCTTGGATCACTTAAAATAGAAAATGTAGAATCTTGAGATTTTGCCAATATTTGTCCTTAGCATCTTGAAAAGGTTTCACATCCTCTTGTCCATGCCACTCCAATGTTGAACTTATCTGAAATATACTAGGTAGAAATATTAGTCCAACAAAAGATATGTTGTCATGAATTACCAAAATCACCCAGGGAGCACTTGTGCTTTCAATCTCCCCCTTTTTGGTAATTGATGACAACATACATCAAAGCTTTAGATAAAGATATAAGGAAATAGCAAGTAAAGCTTTGGAAAGACGTGCAACATGCATTGGCTCCCCCTACATGTATGCAATCATGTGATGATAGATCATAAGTGTATGAGAATGCATAAACATGTCAGAGCAAGCAATGAGTTACATGTGTCTTGGCTATATGCATCAGAGCAAATGATATAGATACTGGAATTACACCTTCATGTTCACGAGTCTCTCTTGCAAACAATATGTACCACAGCAAGAGATCTTCATGCACATGAGTGTGATGCATATACTTACCTTGTGGTCTTGAGCTAGCTTGAAGAAGATGTACCTGGGTAAACAAGGTTAGATAACACAAGAACGCCTACTAGACAGAGCAAGAACTAAAGAGCACAAGAATACCAATACTGGGATGACATGTAGAGTGTGAGTACTAGGTACTCTATTTGGATATTAACATGTCCCCAAGAATAAAGGTATGCATGAATTCCAAAGATTTTCTTCCCTTAGATGTCTTTCTCCCCCTGAATCTAACATGGGATAATGGGAGAAGCTAGGGTAGCAGGAAATAAGAGCAAACAAGAAAATAACCAGAGCAGATAAAGTCATAACATATACTATCATGTTTTTCCCCTCTTGAAGACATGAGACAACTTTCCTCTTAAGAATAAGAGCATCGGGAGAAGCTTTTATGAGTGTATTCGCTCTTATTTGATAAGCTTTGATGTGCTCTCCCCCCCCCCTTTGACATCAATTTCCAAGAAGGAACTTAGGCATGAGTCAAATAGGTTTGGTCCTGGAGTCACATTTCAAATCCTCGTGTAATATTGATGCTGGTAGAGGACAAGTTACAAAGGGTGGAGCTAGGAAAAATATGCAGAATGCAAGTGGCACAGATTTTGTCTCAGGATTGAAATCGGTAGCACCGAGTGGTTGCAATCGGTGGCACCGAGTTTATTTGGTTCAGCCGAAGTAATCAATCCGGTGAGACCGAATTCAACCCAGAGTGTAACTTCTTGTCAGCTCAGCTCACTAGGAAAATAAGATCTCACAAGGATGTGCAAAGAATTAACTAAATGATTTGCAATGAATTGGATGTAGGGAAATGCAGAAAATTATAGAGAAAAGAAAAGAAGAGAGATCTAGATGAAGTTTTTTTTTGAAAGGTGAACTATCATGCATGAGAAAAATGCAAGAGCACAAAGAAACAACAAAGAACTTCATCTAGAATTGGTCGGCGACAAAGTCACCTATGTTAGAGTATATTGACTTAGGAGTCAAGTGAAGACACTTGATCATAGGTCATACTCATTGTTTAAGCTCAAAATGGGGTTGCCATTTTTTGTTTAAGCATTTTGATATATTCTCATCTTGTTGAGTTGCTTTGACCCATGTCTTGGGGTTAAGCTTTGTTGGGGAACGTAGCAGAAATTCAAAAATTTTCCTACGTAACACCAAGATCTATCTATGGAGAGACCAGCAACGAGTAGAAAGGAGAGTGCATCTACATACCCTTGTAGATCGCTAAGCGGAAGCGTTCAAGTGAACGGGGTTGATGGAGTCGTACTCGTCGTGATTCAGATCACCGATGATCCTAGTGCCGAACGGACGGCACCTCCGCGTTCAACACACGTACAGCTCGACGATGTCTCCCACGCCTTGATCCAGCAAGGAAAGAGGGAGAGGTTGAGGAAGACTCCATCCAGCAGCAGCACAACGGCGTGGTGGTGATGGAGGAGCATGGCAATCCTGCAGGGCTTCGCCGAGCACCTACGGGAGAGGAGATGTGTCACGGGAGGGAGAGGGAGGCAACCAAAGGCCTTAGGTATGATTGCTCCTCCTTTTCCCCACTATATATAGGGCCAAGGGAGAGGGGGAGGGCGCAGCCTTGCCCCCTCCTCCAAGGAAGGGGTGCGGCTAAGGAGGGGGGGAGGAGTCCATCCTCCCCAAGGCACCTCGGAGGTGCCTTCCCCCTTTAGGACTCTTCCCTCCCCAAGTTTCCTTGCGCATGGGCCTCTTGGGGCTGGTGCCCTTGGCCCATATAGGCCAAGGCGCACCCCCTACAGCCCATGTGGCCCCCCGGGGCAGGTGGCCCCACCCGGTGGGCCCCCGGGACCCTTCCGGTGGTCCCGGTACAATACCGATGACCCCGAAACTTGTCCCGATGGCCGAAACAGGACTTCCTATATATAAATCTTTACCTCCGGACCATTCCGGAACTCCTCGTGACGTCCGGGATCTCATCCGAGACTCCGAACAACATTCGGTAACCACATACAAACTTCCTTTATAACCCTAGCATCATCAAACCTTAAGTGTGTAGACCCTACGGGTTCGGGAGACATGTAGTCATGACCGAGATGTTCTCCGGTCAATAACCAACAGCGGGATCTGGATACCCATGTTGGCTCCCACATGTTCCACGATGATCTCATCGGATGAACCACGATGTCAAGGACTCAATCAATCCCGTATACAATTCCCTTTGTCTAGCGGTATGGCACTTGCCCGAGATTCGATCGTCGGTATACCGATACCTTGTTCAATCTCGTTACCGGCAAGTCTCTTTACTCGTTCCGTAACACATCATCCCGTGATCAACCCCTTGGTCACATTGTGCACATTATGATGATGTCCTACCGAGTGGGCCCAGAGATACCTCTCCGTTTACACGGAGTGACAAAATCCCAATCTCGATTCGTGCCAACCCAACAGACACTTTCAGAGATACCCGTAGTGTACCTTTATAGCCACCCAGTTACGTTGTGACGTTTGGCACACCCAAAGCACTCCTACGGTATCCGGGAGTTGCACAATCTCATGGTCTAAGGAAATGATACTTGACATTAGAAAAGCTTTAGCATACGAACTACATGATCTTGTGCTAGGCTTAGGATTGGGTCTTGTCCATCACATCATTCTCCTAATGATGTGATCCCGTTATCAACGACATCCAATGTCCATGGTCAGGAAACCGTAACCATCTATTGATTAATGAGCTAGTCAACTAGAGGCTTACTAGGGACATGGTGTTGTCTATGTATCCACACATGTATCTGAGTTTCCTATCAATACAATTCTAGCATGGATAATAAACGATTATCATGAACAAGGAAATATAATAATAATCAATTTATTATTGCCTCTAGGGCATATTTCCAACAAGCTTCTCTAAGATGGAATGACATACCTTGGGTGGTGGTGATGAACTTGATCATGTAGTTGAACTTATGTAGGGTGCTCAAGTTGATGTAGATCATCAAGAGTTGGGAGCATCACTTGTAGTTGAAGTTCATCTTCCTTCATGGGTTAGTCTTGCAAGGAAGATCACTTGTGTATCCAAATTGACAATCATGAAATTTGATATAGGAACTTGTCAAAGGATATATTGAATGGATTCGTGCTTCCTTGTCTTCATCCACCATTTTGTAGAGACTTGGAGATGTAGAGATTGCTTAAAATGTGATTGAGCTGCAATCTCATAGGGTTGGGCTTAACCAAGTACCTACAAAGGTTAGATAGCATGCAAGAGTACAAGAGTATCCAAGACATATGATTATCATCATAAGAGGATGGTCAAGGATTAGTCATAGTGAGGCTCATGCCTTGCATGCATCCACATGGAGTTTCTACTCCAAATTTGAGGCATCAATGATGTTCAATTCACCTCTCAACCTGCAAAACACTTTATCATCAAGTGGTTTAGTGAATATATCTGCCAATTGCTTGTCGGTACGAACATGCTTAAGTATGATATCTCCCGTAGCAACATGATCTCGAATGAAATGATGAGAACTTCAATATGCTTAGTTCGAGAATGTTGCACGGGATTATGAGCAATTTTAATAGCACTCTCATTGTCGCAAAGCAATGGAACATGTTTCACATATATCCCATAATCTTTAAGAGTTTGGGTCATCCAAAGTAATTGAGCACAACATGCACCAGCGGCAATGTATTCGGCTTCGATGGCGGATAAGGATACCGAGTTTTGTTTCTTGGAGGACCAAGACACAAGAGGTCTACCAAGAAATTGACAAGTACCCGAAGTGGACTTTCTATCGACATTGTCACCGGCATAGTCCGAGTCGGAGTAGCCAACAAGATCAAAAGAAGACCTCTTAGGATACCAAATGCCAAAATTTGGTGTATGTATTACATATCTCACTATCCTTTTCACAGCCTTAAGATGACACTCTTTGGGGGCTGCTTGATATCGTGCACACAGGCACACACTTAGCATGATATCGGGACGGGAGGCACATAGATATAACAATGAACCAATCATATAGCGGTAAACCTTTTGGTCAACTGGTTCGCCATCCTTTGTCAAGTCAAGATGTCCACTAGTAGACATGGGGGTATTCATACCTTTGCATTCTTGCATGTTGAACTTCTTGAATAAGTCCTTGGTATACTTCGTTTGAGAGATAAAGGTTCCCTCCTTAGTTTGCTTGATTTGCAAACCAAGAAAGAATTTGAGTTCACTCATCATAGACATCTCAAACTTCTCCGACATAAGCTTACCAAACTTCTCACTAAAATGAGGGTTAGTTGATCCAAATATGATATCATCAACATAAATTTGGCACACAAATAATTCTCCATTAACCCTTTTGGTAAAGAGTGTAGAATCAATTTTACCAATTTCAAACCCTTTATCAAGAAGAAACTTAGTCAAGCATTTATACCAAGCTCTAGGAGCTTGCTTAAGACCATAAAGAGCTTTGTGAAGTTTGTAAACATGGTTGGGTTTCTTAGGATTAACAAAGCCGGGAGGTTTTTAACATAAACTTCCTCCTCAATTTCACCATTAAGAAAAGCACTTTTGATGTCCATTTGATATAAGGTAATGTCATGATGATTGGCATAGGCAAGTAAGATGCGAATGGACTCAAGTCTAGCAACGGGGGCATAAGTCTCACCATAGTCCATACCTTCGACTTGAGTGTAGCCTTGAGCAACGAGACGAGCCTTGTTGCGTACAACTTGTCCATCTTCATCTTGCTTGTTTCGAAATACCCATTTGGTTCCAATGACATTGTGCTTCTCATCGGGCTTCTCAACCAACATCCATACTTGGTTCCTCTCAAAGTTGTGTAGCTCTTCGTGCATGGCATTTATCCAATCCGGTTCTTCCAATGCTTCTTCAACCTTCATAAGTTCAATGCTATAAATGAACGGGTAATGTTCACAAAAGTTAGCCAAACGAGTTTTAGAGCGAGTAATTCTCCCGGTTTGAATGTCATCAAAGATTTGTTTGACGGGATGATCTCTTGAGACTCTTGCTTAAACTCATGATAGCTTTTGTCCGGGTCGGGGTGGAACATACTCTTCATTGTCTTGTTTTTCTTCTTGTACTTCTTCATTGTTGTTGGCATGGTCGTTCTCCCGTGGAGGTGGAGAAGGAGGTCGATCGTCAAGGTTCATCTTGTTGTACATCCTCGTTCTCATCATCTTGACGTGTCTCACTTCTGGATGCCTCTAAGTCAACTTGTGGTTCACCTTGGCGTGAGGTTGAGGCTTCCTCTTGGACAGACGAGGCACTCTCCTTCACCTCCGTTGGGCGAATCTTACCGATAGACAAGTCTTGGATTGCTTCCGAAGGATCTTTGTCACCTACATCAATTGGCAATTACTCTACTTGCGAGCCGTTAGACTCATCAAACTTCACATCTACCGTCTCTTCAACCTTTCGGGTGAAATTGTTGTAGACATGGCAAGTGTGAGAGTTTGAGCCATAACCGAGTAGGAAACCTTCATGAGACTTAGAAGCAAATTTCGAACGACGATGCTTGTCAAGAATGTAACACTTTGAGTCGAATACCCGAAAGTATCCAACTTGGGGTCTGTTACCGGTTAGGAGCTCGTATGCCGTCTTGCCGAGTAGCTTGTGAAGATATAGACGATTCGTTGCATGAAAAGCTGTCTCAACCGCTTCTGCCCAAAAATGTTCTGGCGTCTTGTATTCATCAAGCATCGTTCTCGTCATTTCGATGAGCGTCCGGTTCTTACTCTCAACAACTCCATTTTGTTGAGGTGTGTGCGTAGCCGAGAACTCATGTGAGATCCCTTATTCGTCAAGAAAGGTGTCCACATTGGCGTTATTGAACTCCGTTCCGTTGTCGCTGCGAACCTTCTTGATCTTCACTTCAAATTGGTTTTGGGCCTTCCTAGCAAAGTTTTTGAAGATCTTTTGAAGCTGTGATTTATCATCGAGAAAGAACAACCGCGTAAATCTTGAAAAATCATCAACGATGACTAGTCCAAATGAGTTACCACCGAGACTCTTGTAGGCGTTGGGACCGAAGAGATCCATGTGAAGTAGCTCGAGCGGTCTCCTCGTGGTCATGATTTTCTTCATGGGGTGGCTTCCTCCAACCTGTTTTCCTGCTTGGCAAGCACTGCAAAGTCTATCCTTATCAAATATGACATCTTTAACACCAATGATATGATCACCTTTAATGAGCTTGTCAAGGTTTCGCATGCCCACATGACCTAACCATCTATGCCACAATCAGCCTTTGGAAGATTTAGCAATTAAGCAAGTTCTAGGTTGAGCCTTTTTAGTGCAGTCAATAATGTATAGATCACCTCTACGTATGTCGGTAAAGACCATTTTATGATTATCTCTTCAAAACACTTGGCAATCTACTTTAGTAAATAGGACATTGAAACCAAAGTCAGCTAGTCTAGATACAGAAAGTTGATTATATCCAAGAGATTCAACAAGCATAACATTTTGTATGGAGTTGTCATGTGAGATGGCCACCTTACCGAGGCCAACCACCTTACCCTTTGAGTTATCACCGAAAGTGACATACTTTCGAGGGTCGTCATTTTTATCAAGCTCACGAAACATATCTTGATGTCCGGTCATGTGATCGGTACATCCACTATCAAGGACCCATTCCATTCCTCCAGCCATGTAGCCGCGAAGATTAGCCATAAGACCAGTGTCTCGTAGACTCTTCAAGATCAAAGTCATTATCATCATCCTCATCATTAGTATCCATGTTCAACATCATCTTGCAAATGATCATTTCCTAGAGAGAGTGATTCATTAGATATATGATTTTGACAATGTTCATCTCTACGAATTCTAATAGCTTCGGAAATAATATTGCTAATGATTCCAACATCTCCTTTGGCATGCATAAGATTGGTAACCTCAAATAAACAATCTCCAAACTTAGGATCATTGGGATTCATCTTATTCAAAGCAATAGACTTGTAAGGAATCTCATCTAAGTTTTTCAAGGAATAGTCTCGAAATCGTTCCTCAAGAAATCTCCATATAGTATAAGCACAATCAAGAGTAGGCAAGTGACCAATCAAATTTCTAGGCAATCCTCTAGTGATAAAATTGATAGCTCTAAGATTGCGAATGATGTCAAGAGACTCATCATGGGTAGGATGCAAGGAATCAACAGGGGGTTCACAAGGAGTAGTAATGTACTTGTTCAAGTGATATTCATGAAAAATTCGAAGCATCTCATTTCTCCACTCACTAAAGAACTCTCCATCAAGCATATGCACTCTACGTCTAAGACTCCCCAACGTAGACTCATCCATCTTCCTCCAATGGTGAATAAACCAAAGCAATGGAGACCAATACTCTGATACCAATTGAAAGGATCGAGAAGAGGTGTCTAGAGGGGGGTGATTAGGCCCTCAACGAACAAAGTTGGTAATTTTTAAGTTTTTCAAGTTGAGGTGGTAGATTAACACAATTTCAAGCATACACATTACAATTCAAGCAAGCATGCAAAGAGTATATGAGCAACGGAAAGTAAAGCATGCAACTTGCAAGAAAGTAAAGGGATGGGATTGTAGTGTGCAAACGCAATTGGAGACATAGAGATTTTTGGCGTGGTTCCGATAGGTGGTGCTATCGTACATCCACGTTGATGGAGACTTCAACCCATGAAGGGTAACAGTTGCGCAAGTCCACGGCGGGCTCCACTCATGAAGGGTCCACGAAGAATCAACCTTGTCTATCCATCATGGCCATCGCCCACGAAGGACTTGCCTCACTAGGGTAGATCTTCACGAAGTAGGCGTTCTCCTTGCCCTTACAAACTCCTTGATTCAACTCCACAATCTTGACGAAGGCTCCCAAGTGACACCTAACCAATCTAGGAGACACCACTCTCCAAAAGGTAATAGATGGTGTGTTGTTGATGAACTCCTTGCTCTTGTACTTCAAATGATAGTCTCCCCAACACTCAACTCTCTCACACAGATTTGGCTATGGTGGAAAGATGATTTGAGTGGAAAGCAACTTGGGAAAGGCTAGAGATCAAGATTCATATGGTAGGATTGGAGTATCTTGGTCTCAAAACATGAGTAGGTGGTTCTCTCTCAGAAAATGAGTAGTGGAAGTGTAGGTTTGTTCTGATGGCTCTTATCACAAATGAAGAGTGTGTGGAGGGGTATATATAGCCTCCACACAAAATCTAGCCGTTACACACAGATTCCCAAACTCGGTGGGACCGAATCAACAAACTCGGTCAAACCGATTTAGGTAAAAATGTGAACGTTGGGATTTTCGGTGGGACCAATATAGTCATCTCGGTAAGACCGATGTGCAGGGGTTAGGGTAAAACCTCAACTCGGTTTGACCGATTACTCAAACTCGGTGAGACCGATTTTGGTAATAAGTAAACAGAGGATTGGTCAAGCAAACTTAGTGGGACCGACTGCACAAACTCGGTTAGACCGAAAATGTTGCAATAGATCACAGAGAGTTTGCAAGCCCATCTTGATGAGATCGAGATCCCATCGGTGAGACCGAAGTGACTAGGGTTTTGCAATGGCTGAATAAGATGAAACTTGGTGGCGCCGGATAGACAAAGTCGACGGGGCCGAGTTTGACATTTAGGTTTAGGACATATGTGAAAATGAGAAAGTGGCTGAGGGTTTTGGAGCATATCACTAAGCACTTTGAGCAAGCAAGCCATTAAGCAGCACCTCATCCCCTTTTAATTGTATTGGCTTTCCTATGGACTAAATGTGATCTTGGATCACTTAAAATAGGAAATGTAGAATCTTGAGCTTTTGCCAATATTTATCCTTAGCATCTTGAAAGGGTTCCACATCCTCTTGTCCATGTTCATGCCACTCCAATGTTGAACTTTTCTGAAATGCACTAGGTAGAAATATTAGTCCAACAAGAGATATGTTGTCATGAATTACCAAAATCACCCAGGGAGCAACTGTGCTTTCAATATGGCAGTCGCCTTGTAGCGACACACATATGTCACCTTGCAGCAGTGCAACTGACGATTTGCAGCATCGGTGGCACCCCCTTGCAATCATTCCAGACTTCCACGACACACCGACGGCTGCCTCCCTTGAAGCATCTCTTAGCCGGCCTGCATCATCTAGCACCACCCCTTGTTGCTTTGTAGCATTAGTGAGTTTGCAACATCCGCCACTATAGCCCGTGTAGCATTTGTTGACACTTGGAGTATCCGCCGTCAACGCTCACAACATTGACGGACGTCGTGTAGCCGCCCATGCCCACTTGCAACAGCGAAGACGACCATGGTTTACCTTGCGGCATAGAGAAAGAGTTCCATGGTGAAAAGAGAAAATAAGAGGAATGAGAGGAAGTTCGTTGCACTAATCTAGGGTTAGAGTTGAACATGTGGTCAGGATTATTGTTAAAGAAAAGTTTGTGTCTGATGGACGAGGCGGTTGATCGCTCCTTCGGTTCAGTTAGTCGAAATAGATCCTTTCCCATAGTTCTTTTTATCCTCAACATAGTTTTTAGCCCTTTTTTTCTTTGATATATAATTCTTTAAGGAAACAATTGTTCCATGAGATAACGGAGATCCAACATGTTTATTAAGAGAAAGCAAATGATTTACGCTAATTCTAGAGAGTGCACGTTCGCCATGGGGTCTTCTAGCGTGACCCTTTATGCATTACTAGTGGTTGGGGGCTGCCATTGCGAGCCGCTTGAGAGAAAGTTATGCATACCTCATCATCGTGTCAAAATTTAAAAAAAAAACACTCTCACGTCACATCGACATCACAACCATCTTAAACAAAACCTAGAAAAACTTCTCTCAAAAAAAGTCTCTCTACCATTTAAAAAAACTCTAAAAAATACTTTCTCACCATGACCAACCAGCATGCGTCACATGGCATAGTTGGTTGGCCATCATTCTACCTAAAAAAACTTCTCTCAAAAAAAGTATCTCTATCATTTAGAAAAAAACTCTAAAAAATATTTTCTTATCGTGACCAACCAGCATGCGCCACATGACACTTTCCAGGGCCGCCTCATGGTATCCAAGTTGAAAGAGATAAGTTGAACAAATATGGTCGTCCTTTATTGGAATGTACTATTAAACCAAAATTAGGATTATCCGTAAAAAATTATGGTAGAGCGCGTGGTGGACTTGATTTTACCAAAGATGATGAAAACGTAAATTCACAACCATTTACGCTGGAGTGGTTGTTTTGTCTTTTGTGCCAAAGCTTTTCACAGGCCGAAACCGATGAAATCAAGGGGCTTACTAGCGCCTCTTCATGGGTTTAATCGGATCTACGGCTCGTCGCATGTTGCCATGGGAGGAGATCATCAGCATGGCAGTGTAGTGACGTCGAAGTTTTATTACTTCCTAGATGTGTGGACTTGGAAATAGGAAAAGTGAAATTTCATCATTGTCAATGAGTCCATGACACTCAAACCGACATTTTTCTTTTAGGCAAACTCGCGAGCTTTATTGCTACAGCCTAGATGTGTGGACTTGGAAATAGGAAAAGTGAAATTTCATCATTGTCAAGAGTCCATGACACTCAAACCGACATTTTTCTTTTAGGCAAACTCACGAGCTTTATTGCTACAGTTCCTCTTCTACTGCTACTCTTCAATTGATTTTAATTTTATTAGCCCATGGAGATGGAAATATTAAGAAAAATCTCGTCGCGAGGGTGTAATTTCATCAAAAACATCGGATGCCTCCCAAAAACACTTCAGCCTCTTTTGATTCAAAGGATAATAAAAATTCATTGATGTGGAAATTTATCCATTTAGAGACATATTTCTTTAGTTATTAGTCCATTGCACATTTGTCCTGCTGCTTCGGTACAAGGAGCATAAATCTAATTCCTTCAGCAAACGCGTGGAAAGACAACATAACCATAGATAACTTTCCAATCGCAAGAGAACGAAATGACATGTGATGGATAACCAAAGAAGATGAGTGAAAATGACTCATGATTTAGTTCAAGCAAGTACATAATACCACCAAAATGTGACCAACCATCAGGATACATCCAATAAAAGGTTTTTAGCTGACATAATTCCATACAAAAATTTATTCTCAGAAGAAGAGGCTTTGAACACTCCTCTGGGGCAAACCACTCTCCCCTGTATCTTCATGCCTCTCATTTACTTGGTGCTGTGCATGTGACGGATGAGGTCGACCACGCGGGTGCTGCAAGCAGAGAAATTTGAGGATTCAGCAAGTTGATTTCTGCATATAAGTATAATCTTAACTGCAAGAGCCATAGAAGGTGCCACTGACCTGTATCCCCACTCGTTGTCGTACCAGGAGACAAGCTTGACAAAGTTGTCGTTCAGAGCAATCCCGGCCTTGGCATCGAAGATGCTGGACCTGTTATGGGTAAAGTGGCACCATTAGCCAAGTCAGATGAGTACTCACATAGGCAATCAAAATGCACCCATTAATAAAGAGTAGTAACATGGCTATTGTCAAAGCAATGGTAAACACCTGTTGTCACCCTGAAAGTCAGTGGAAACAAGGTCCTCATCAACGTAACCCAAAATGCCCTTGAGGTTTCCCTCAGACTCCTCCCTGTAAAATCAGATCGGTACACATCAATACTGCTCATAGGTGGTATGTGGCCCAAATACCAAAATCAGAAACCATATGCTCATCTTAGTAAAGGAAATTGTTCCTGGTTGGTGGCGTTACTCACTTGATAGCAGCCTTAATCTGATCATAGGTTGCTGGCTTCGCAAGTCTAACAGTCAGATCAACAACAGAAACATCAACAGTGGGAACACGGAAGGCCATTCCAGTCAACTTTCCGTTAAGCTCTGGGAGCACCTTGCCAACAGCCTGCAGGAAATCAAACAGTTACAATTAAATGGTAATCCATCGTACATATTATTATATTAAGCTACAGTGTTCAATCAGATAACTGATGATATAATAGAAGGCCAGCTGAATATACCTTTGCGGCACCAGTGCTGCTTGGAATGATGTTGAAGCTGGCAGCCCTTCCACCTCTCCAGTCCTTGCTGGAAGGACCATCAACAGTCTTCTGGGTTGCTGTAAATTCAAATTCAGCCACACATAAGCATACTTGTCAAAGATAGAACATAAAATGTTGAAGAAAAAACCCAGTGTAATGCATTACCAGTCATGGCATGAACTGTGGTCATCAAACCCTCAACAATGCCAAACCTGTCATTGATAACCTGAAAGAAAAAAATTATCAGCATACCATTCCCAATATTGGCAGTTGGTTTGAGCAGCACAAAACTGCAATGATAAGCACCTTAGCAAGAGGAGCAAGGCAGTTAGTGGTGCAGCTAGCGTTGGAGACAATGTCGATGTCAGACTTGTATTCCTTCTCATTGACACCACAGACAAACATGGGAGCATCCTTGCTGGGAGCAGAAATGATGACCTTCTTGGCACCACCCTGAAAGTGGTGACACAGAAAACTAATTTAGTACAAATATACAAGAAAGGTTCAGGTACCATGAAATGGAAACTGTGAAAGAATGTACCTTAATGTGAGCTGCAGCCTTGTCCTTGTCGGTGAAAACACCGGTGGACTCAACAACGTACTCAGCACCAGCAGCAGCCCATGGGATCTCCTCAGGGTTCCTACATCAGGACATTGTACGATCAGCCTGTGTACTTTACATGGAAATCAACTGCACGGCCACAAAAATGAACGGTAACAAACCTGCAGCCAAACACAGCAACCTCCTTCTCACCGAAGAGAAGGGTCTTGGAGTCCTTCACCTTAACTTCATGGTGCTTCCACTGTCCGTGGACAGTGTCATACTTGAACATGTAGGTCTGCAAGTTACAAGCACATAATTCAGAACCATAATATGAACCAGAGACAATTAGTAGCGCTATGCTTTAATTAACTGGCACGGAGCCTGCATGTGTCTTATTTATAGTAAGATAAGAGAGAATACTACCAGGTGTACATGTATTTTAAATACCACAATGGAACAATAGTCACTGCGTGGAACAAATAGATTCCTCAAATCTGGAACTACAAAACTATTCTCCACTAAATGAGGAATATAACGTATGCAAAAGGCACTTGCAAAGCAGATCTAGAAGTCGTTTCCGAAAACTGATGATACATGCAGACATGTAGCGACATTCACTAGATTCATATACATCGCTATTTAATTGTGCTTATGATAGCGTAGCAAAGCATCAGCATGTAACGAGAAAAGCAAATCCAATCAGGTTTAGTACAGATCTAAGCTCACAATCCACAATCCATAAACGGGTGTCCCATGCACGAATCCAAAACGACCCTACCATACAAACCTACAGATCTCATGAGCGAGGAGAATCTAGAACGATACCATGTAGTCGGTGGTGATGAAGGGGTCGTTGACGGCGACGAGCTCGACATCGGGGCTCTGGAGCGCAACCCTGGCCACAAGCCTGCCGATCCGGCCGAAACCTGCAGCGCAAAGCAAAAAGGCATCCATCAGAAAACGAACCCACGGAAGCAGCCAACAGAGAAGCAAACCAGATCAGATCGTAGGCACAAGCTCACCGTTGATACCGATCTTGATCGGAGCTGCGCAGACCACGGAAAATCCAGCAAAAGGAAGGGACAACAATCAGCGAACGCACCACAAGAAATCGAAAAGGTACAACAGCTAGTAATTGCTCGGGGTGACGGGGTTACCCATCAATAATACTAGACATACAGGGTGA
This sequence comes from Triticum aestivum, assembly GCF_018294505.1. Taxonomy (NCBI): domain Eukaryota; kingdom Viridiplantae; phylum Streptophyta; class Magnoliopsida; order Poales; family Poaceae; genus Triticum; species Triticum aestivum. Next base: position 441,979,336 of record NC_057810.1, on the reverse strand, counting down.
TTGATACAAAACTTTACAGGGAGAGAACGTGGCTTCATCTAACTGGCGCCCCCCTGATTTTCACTGGTGGGCCTGCCCTTCTAATTAGATCTCTGCCAATCACACCCCAACAGCCCCGTAAACCCCCTGTAACTTCCTGTACGTCTAGCATTACTCGGTTACCCATGGGGAAGGAAATCTGGAGCTGCGACGGACGGAGGAGGGTCTGAGAACAGATCGAGGATTGGGACGGCTACTCGAGATTGCGATGCGATTAGCGAGGCCGGGGGGGTGTTTATATAACGGGGGTCTTCATTGGGTGGCCGGGCCCGCGGGGCGCCGCGGGTTGCGGATCGCCTTCTGTTTCTCCGCTACCGGGAATGGAACGGGCGGGTGGCTGACGGGTGGGGCCGGGCGAGGAGCGGGGCGATGGTTTCGAGAAGGTTCCTGTGGGTGGGTGGGACGGGGCGAACGTTGGAGCCTTGGAAACCCTGGACCGCTGCTGGGTTTGGCTACGATAATCACGAGAGAGAGGGAGCGGTGGTGGGGCATCCCTGCTTACTTCTCGTCCAAGAAGGTGAAACGACCGGCGCCTTACTCCTTTTTTTCCTTTTTTTTCCTTTTGTTGGAAAACCCCAGCGCCTTACTTCTTGTGCAAGAAGATCAAACGACCGGCGGCGTGGGAGGCTTGGCGTGGTTAAAGCGCCAACCGCCGGTTGCCACATATGTGGAATTTCAAAATTTCCTTACATATATATTTACAAATGCTTTCTTTCTCATCAAAATAATAATAATAAGAAGAAGAAGAAATGCCTCCCACCAAATATATTTAAGACTGTAAAATCTTCATTTTGGATACAATTTCTTATGATGTCGTTGCCGCAATGCACGAGGTCATTGTCGCAGATCTAGGCTGAGTTCTTCCCTCTCACTGACGAGCCCTAGCTTGCTTGGACCAGTTTGAGGGTGAGGTGGTGGAACTTTTCCCCTTTGTCTCTCATCCGTCTATGAGTGTGCCCTGTTCTCTAGCTCCGCGAGGCGGTGGACCGCCTCATGGAGCCAGAGAGCAGGGTACATGGCAAGTTATTTGGCCAACCAAGCTGGATAGATGGAGAAAAGGGGAAAGGAGGAAGGTGTGTGCGGGGTGGAGGGTTCTTTGCATGTCGGTGAATAAAATTGGGGGAGGCGCCCCCTTGATTCCACCGTCATTGCGTCGCAAGGGAAAAGATGAGCCTCGACGAGGTTGTCCCCTTCATCAATGATCTGGAGGTTGCGAGGAAGGTCGTCGCTGTTTGGGCGGCTCCTGCCATTCGGGTGAGCTCGAAGACCATTGTTGATGAGCTTCGTTCATCGATGTGGCGGTTGTAGGGCAATGCCACCATCCAATGGGTGGGCAGCGATGACTGGTGATTCTTCCTCAGTTTTGTTGTCGAGGACAATCGCTACTTTGTGCTAAAATCGCAATTGTGGCACTTCAAACAGGGTGGCATCGTCTCTGTTGCCTTCGACGACAAGGAAAGCCCGACCAACATTGATCTTGGTGTCATCCCATATGGGCTTAGGTGTGTGGACTCCCATTTGAGCTCATGACGGTGGACATGGACCAAGAAGAACAAATTGGCGAGGTGGTGGTGGTCTCCCATCGTAACAATGTCATCATCTACAAGTTCTTGTGTGTTAGAAACAGTGTAGCCCCTTCGAAATAATGCAGCTTGCACGCGTTGGGTAGTCCTTGTGAGTTGCAATTAAGGACAGTATAACTGCACCTAAAGCAAGCTCTCTCAACAATTTCTGTTTTTTGGTCGTCCGATTTCGTTGCTAGATCATTCCTTGCCGTCCGATACTGCTCCTCTCGCACGTGGGCTGCTCGTGGGCCGACTGTCCGATGGCCAGCTACTCCCAAAACCAAATCGAGGCCCTCTCGTTCGCCTGCAGGAAGGAACGTCCGATCTCAGACGGACGATCAGCAAAGGTTTTCTTCCCACCCCAATCTCTTCTTTTTCTCAGCCACGCCACAGGTTGCGCCGCCGCTGTCGTCGTTTCGTTCGGCTCGCACCTCCTCGTGGCGCAGTCCTCGGCCGCGCCGTTGGAACGTCGCCTCCGTCTCCGTCTAGCAGCTGAAGTTCTCCTTCTCCTGTCTTCCATCAGAAAGGCGCAGCAGGGAGCATATCTCTCTCAAAGAGGCCACGAGCTCCATCCCTAGATCGTTGGCGCACTACACCCTTGAAGAATGTATCTGGGTTTTTTCTGGGGTCCGCGGGTGCGTCGCCGTCAAATCCGCCATGATCGAGCTCCTAGCTGGAGGTACGCATGGGTGTCAGGGCGATTTCAGTTGGGGACTCTCGGTTGGGACGGGCTCAGGGCATGCATCGCTTTGAGGGGCTCAGGTGGCTTTTAGACAGGTTTGTTCACGTTCACTCGTCTTAATAGTATCTGTTTCAGTTAGGATTGGAAAATTATGTTGTTTAGCATTTTTTTCATGAATCCACGCCAGCCCTTGCATACAGGGAGAAGAGGGAACATTGAAGAACCATATTCTTGTGTCTATTTTGCTCTACGGTTCTGAACAAAAGAAAAATAGCTTTACTTACTTCTGATGTGATTACTATTTTTTATCCTTGCATTAAGCCTAGCAGTACATATGAATATATTAGGCCATGCCCTTGTTTACGACTGAGTTGTTGCAACTCCATATGTAATACGCGAGCAGCAAAAGTGAGGTACTGGATATCACACTAACTATTTATCTTTTCAACTGATCATGAAATTGAGTGCAATACTATTATCATGTTTGATTTACACAAGAAAAAATGCTTCACCAATCATGTTAATTGTTTCTCTGCCGAATCTTTTAATGATCAAATCGTTACTGCACCTGCGAGTCAAAATGTGCAAAAGGATGGATCAAAGACCACCATGGCATCGACACATTGATATTGATGTTGCTATCTCATTTTCTCTCTTTCTGAATCCCTCAAGCCATCAGAGGAGCTCAAGTCCAAGCAGAGGCATCTCATGGACTACTGAACAAAGTCAGTGAGCAAAGAATCCCCCAATGGTCAGTGACATCTCTATCACGTCCAGTTCATTTGTAACATCCCATAGTGATCCTGGTGACCTGGAGGTAAGTACTTGCTGTATATACAGCCACTGCTACTTCTCTTGTAGAATTCTACTGTTTGTTGAATTGATTTCCAACATTGACGTAAAGTAAATTGGTCTATGCAGATTCTCTAAGTTAATCTGGTCTAAGCACACCATTAACACTGCCAAGGTACCATTGTAAGGATGTTTATTGGGAGGGGCATCTCTTGTGGCTTGTGCACCAGTGCAGAATAATGGGGAACAGTTAGAATACCCTTCTTGGATGTATCGCAAAATGCTATACATTAGGTATGTTACTTGATTGGGAGTTATACCGGTGTTCAGTTAGCTCAAAATTTTGAATCAAATATCAATATGCAAATAGTAATATTTTTACTAATAAACGCCATGAAACAACAATTGCATTTGATTCTACGACAGTTTGCATTAGCGTCTGTTTCTTTGTTGTGGGATCATTATTCTGGTGGAGGCATATTAAAAGTCAGTACATTATTGCTGATGCTAACAACACTGAATTTAGTCAACCTTGTTATGAATCAGGTACTAAGTTGTGTTTATTATTTTGCACCAGCAACATATATGAAAAGTGTTGTTTTTTAATGTTTATCAAGGGAAACTGTATATCACTATCCAACAGTGACTTTCATGTTCTGGTACTCTTTATTGGTCCTATCTTCGCAGCATACACATCGAGTTATCTTGGAAGTATACATCCTTTCCAAAAAGCAAAGGTAAAATTCAAGGAAAGAAGAATATCAGTACATTTGTTTTTAAATGTGAACACCTGAGCTCCTTTGTTCATTTGAGAAGTATCGGAGTTGATTTACACTATAATCGTTCTTGAGGTGTCCACTAGACGTGTGTATGAACGGTAAGTGTTTTTTTTTTGTCTGCAGTTATAACTTATAACACAACACAACCACTTGGCTTCTTAGAATCATAGACATGACAAAGCAACCATTCTGGCTTTTCACAATAGTTGATGTCCATTCTAAGATCTACAAAGATATATTTCCTTGAAATAAAAAAAAAGATGGTAATTTGAAACAAGTCCATCATAAAGAAGGCTCTACACCTAGCTGTCTAATTTCCATAGATTGGAGAGACGTTTAAAAAACTTTATTCAATTTAACTTGTGTGGATACAAACATTTCAAGTGTTCCTCCTGTTTTATATAGCAGTGCTCCTTTGTACTTCAATAGAAATATTGTTTACGTGTTTGCTTCACCGATACTGAAGGGTGTTGAGGCCACGATCAAGTTGGAATTTGGTTTTACTTCCTGCGTTATATTTCCCATTTCCACTAGAGGATCTCACTCCCACTACCAATGCCTATTTATTCTTTAGCATGGCCATGGATCTACTACATTTCATTTTATCCCTTTAAGTAAGAATGTTTTACGGCCAAAATGTCACCCCTACAGATTTATAACTCGAATGTTTGTAACACAAAAACAAGACTTCCACTTCAATAAATTGGTTGTTTGGAAGATACCTTTCATGCATACAATATAGATGGCGTATTCTGCTTGTTTCAGAGCGAGTTGACCTTAATGTACGATTAAGGTGGTGATAATGCCTACAGTGGAACATGTATCCAGCAGAAGAATGTGGGCTGCTTATTGTTATGACCCGAGAAAGTTTTAGTCGGATATATGCTAATTTATTGTCAAATTGCTCTATATCTTCTTTTTTGTTTTATTATAGCTTGCACCAAACAATTATAGTTTGTTTATTAAATGATTTCCTTCGGATTTTGTTGTTTTTGAAGATTCAGTTTGTTCCATCTGATGCCGGTAGCACACTAACCATTATGATGCAGCAAGTATTGGATTGAGAAATTTGTGCCATGTTTATCAATTTCACCATATATGTCTCCCAAATATGTGTATTGTTGCTTCAAATTAAATTGAATGGCTACATTGTTATTCTTGAAATAATAGAAAGATGAACTGCCTTTATTACCTCCATATATTTGTGGGAATTACTACCAATCTCTTAGAAAAAGGACGGGCGCAGCAACGCGCGCCATCGATGATCTAGTTCCTTGTAGAAGTGTGAGAAATTTCCACAATACTGTGAGTGTTATGGCCTGGTATGTGACACTTCCATGCGCTTTTGCGTCACCTTGAGGGACAAGCGGGAGCCCATCTACTACAACAATCTTCCGGGTGAAGCATATTGGAAGGAGAAGGGCCTGCCTCAATGAGCTCTTAAAATTACCCCCCCCCCCCCGATTGAAGAACCTATGAATATTGGCTCCGTTAAGAGTGTCTCCACTCTTGCCATCGAGGGGATCGTCGTCAAGGTGGCTACTAATGTTGGTTGGCTGGTGGTGTCTCAACCACGTGTGGCCACCACAGAGGTGCATGCTGGTAACAAGCCAGCAACTAGGACAGAGGAAGCTCCCCGAGCTACTCACTATGAGGAGATGATGCATCTTCTTGGTGTAGTCCAGGAGTCAACACTCACCGCCAACAGTTCCATGGGTCCAGGTGGGTTGTGTCTGAGCTCTGCTCCCAACCCAAAATATCTTGTCATCGAGGCCGAGGCGAACTTGGGGTCGCTCGGGGCCTTGGGTAAAGAGGGGGGGGGTGCATCATTGACAGTTCTGGGCCCCTTGCTCTCATCCAGCATGGTGTTAAGCCTGGTCTGGAGGACGAAGGCGGTATTCCGCCATGTACATGCAACATGAACCGTTCAAGACAACCAAATGTACTTACAGCACGAACTGTTCATCCTCGTCTAAAACCGTCTACGTTCCCTTTCGTATTCACAAAGTCTTTCTTGACTATGACCGAACCCAAAGTATTTGAAGCTTAGCTATGGATGCCAGACCTTTGTAGCAAAATTTGTACATGTTTTCAAGATCAAAACCTCATGAAATTAGAGGTGTTATGACATGCACATCCAGTAATTAGAACCATCTAATCACTCTACACGACCGTGCAATACCGGATATCACCATATGCTCTAAATCGTACCTGCATCTACTCATAGATTTGCTCAGGATGCCATTGTAAGGGAACGTGATATGCAATAAAAAATCATGCTACACGATCATAGTCAGGAACACTATATGAAGTTGGCGGTAATGATCGAACTTACCGACGAGCAGAGTAGTGGAAGAAGTGACGAGTCGGTGTAGCGCAGCAATTCCCATAGCTAGGTTACACCTCCACCCACAAGAATGTTCTCCGAGATGAGAGTCAAAGTAGACAAACCCTCTGAGGTATCCATGTGTTTCGAAGTAGTAGTCTCGCAGAGCTTTGAAACATCTCCAACGTATTTAGTTCTCCAAACACTTCTGCTCTTGTTTCGGCCTCTAATTTGCATGATCTGAGTGAAACTAACCCGGACTGTGATACATCTCCAACGTATCTATAATTTATGAAGTATTCATACCATGTTTAAAATAGTTTTATATGGTTTTGGTGCACTTATATATTATTTTTATGGACTAACTTATTAATCTAGTACCCGGTGCCAGTTCATGTTTTTTGAATGTTTTTTTGTTTCGCAGAAAGACCATACCAAACCAAGTCTAAAGGCGATTAAATTTTACCCAGATTTATTTTGAAATATATGTGATTTTTGCTAGGAAGAATCAATGCAAGACGATGCTCGAGGGCCTCACAAGGCAATAGGGAACGGTCTGCCCCCTTGGCCGCGTCCCCTTGCCTTGTGGACACCTCGAAGGTCAGTTGGAGCCCTTCTTTTGCTGCAGGAAAGATAATTTATAGATAAAACCCCCCTCAGAATTTTAGCCCAACCGGAGTTACGGATCTCCGGGAATATAAGAAATGATTTTTGGCCAAAAACAAAAATGCAGAAACAGAAGGAGACCGAGAGTGAGAGAGAGAGAGAGAGATCCAATCTCAGAAGGGCTCTCACCCCTTTGGGCGCCATGGAGGCCAAGGACTAGAAGGGAGAACCTCTCCCCGTCTAGGGGGCGACCATGGAGGAGGAAGCCCAAGGGGGAGACACTAGTAGAAAACAGGGCTTTGGTTGAGGCCTGGGTAAGGGCATTAATCCCGGTTCATTCATGAACCGAGACCAAAGGATGCATCAGTCCCTGTTCGCGAGGCCAGGGCGCTGGCCGACTTTGAGGGCCATTGGTCCTGGTTCGTCTGACACTTTTGGTCCGGTTCCCGACATGAACCGGGACCAATGGGCCTCGCTCCTGGCCCACCATCTTTAGTCCCGGTTGGTGGTTGGAATCGGGACCAAAGCTTGTCCTTTAGTCCCGGTTTTAGCCACAAACCAGGACTAAAGAGAGGCCTATATATACCCCGCCCCTGGCCGCGATCAGAGCCACTACTCTGTTTTTTTGGCCGGCCGTGGGAGAGGTTTGTGGTGCTCTAGCTCACCTCCTATGCACATGAGGTGTTCGATGAAATGCACGAGCCACACTTCAGCTTTCTCCTCTCGAAGCTCCTTGTACAAACTCCATTTTCCTCAAGATTTGTCTAGGTTTGGCTGTCCGTCCTATCCCGGCCCGTCCTCACCACCGTCGATCACCCGCGCCGATCTCGTCGCCGGCACCACCATGGTGAGTCTCTTGTTCTTATCTTCTTTCTAAAAGAAAAAAACTTACTTGTATGATTTAGATAGATACTTGTATAATTTTCTTACTTTTATTATTGTTTGTTATTATATACTGTGATGGTTTTGGTATCCGCCTCAGTCGGCCCTCGTCCTGTCTATGATTCGGATGTGGTATATATTATCTTTTATAACTATTTGTTTCACTTAGTGTTTATGACAATTATGCCGACCAACGTGGCATAGATGTTTTTATCTAGGAGGTATGTGAACTGAAAATTCCAACCGACCCTATTGTCGAGAGGTTAAATTTAGTTGAAAAAGAAAACAATTACTTGAAGAAAAATTGAAAAGAATTGATGAGGAGAAGATGAGATTGGACTTGCATGTTGAGGATGTCGTTGATGATCACAAGATCAAGATGGATACAATGCGCTTGAAGATTGGAGAGATTAGAAAATATGCCATTCATACTGAGGCTTGGTTATCACTATGCCGTTGGACCAATTGTTACCTTAGTTGCGATTATGATCACATTTGTTGTTGCATGAAAAATACCAAATGAAGTCAGAAAGGGCTGGAAATTGATGATGTAACTTTGAATGGTGCATTTTGAACACACAAAAAGTCTGGAGTTCAAATAAGTTAAAAATGAAATCCCTTTGTAACAGATGAGTTTTCGTCCGAAACCCTAATACTTCGAAAGAGATTGTCCATTTTGTACACGATGTGCATCTAGTTTTTACCGTAACCCTCTCAACTTTTTAGCACATGCTATGTGAGTGAAATGATGATACCATGCCAACTTTCAACCTGTTCAGAGTTCATTTGTGGTGCTTTTCAATTTCAGGGTCGTGTAGCTCAAAGAATGAACTAATAGCAAAAAGAATGAACTAGAAAACTTTTATAAAACTCTAATAGCAAAAAGAATGAACTAAAAAGAATCAATTAAAATATTCTGTTATGGTCAACTAAAAAAAACCTATAATATTCTTCAATAGAAAAAACAATCAACTAAAAAGCTTTTATAAAACTCTAATAGCAAAAGGAATCAACTAAAAAGAATCAATAAAAAAAATTAATGCAACTGAAATTATAAAAAAATTATGCAACTAAAAAGAATCAATTAATCTTTTTGTTATGAACAACTAAAACAAAAATATAATATTTTAAAGTAAATTTATTCACAAACTAGTGATTCACACAAATTTCATAGAATTCAAATTTAAAATATTCAAATTTGAAAACTAATGGCACTAACAGAAAGTTCATAATTTTTGTGACCTAAAGCAAAAAGAATCACTTAAAAACTCTAAAAATTAAATAGAGCCAAAAACAAAACAAAAATACAGGGAAAAAAAATAAAAAATACCGCCTACAGGGCCACCACGGCCTGCATACGACTAGAAACCCAACTAGCTAGTTGGGCCAGGATGCAGGCCCGCAGGAGGTCCAGTAGGCCCACAGGTAGAGGAGTGTAAGATTAGCACTTGAGAGGAGCTCGAGAGGGTTGGCGCAACAACACTTTGATAACCCACAAGTATAGGGGATCAATTGTAGCCTCTTTCGATAAGTAAGACTGTCGAACCCAACGAGGAGCTAAAGGTAGAACAAATGTTCCCTCAAGTTCTATCGACCACTGATACAACTGTACGCACGCTTGATGTTTGATTTACCTAAAACAAGTATGAAACTATTTTGCAAGAATAAAACTACGAGTACTTTGCGAGAATAAAACTAAGAATAAATTGCAAGGTAATAAGAGTAGATAGCTTTTGTCAACAAGAAAGTCATTTGTCCCTAGGCAATCGGTAACAAGTACCGTAATCATTCTTGTAATTTTATATGAGGGAGAGTCATGAGCTAACATACTTTTTCTACTTGGATCATATGCACTTATGATTGGAACTCTAGCAAGCATCCGCAACTACTAAAGATTATTAAGATCGTGAAACTGAACCATAGTATTAAGTATCAAGTCCTCTTTACTCCCAAACGTCATACCCCACCTACTCGGGTTTAAGTTTCTGTCACTCTCGCAACCCACCGTAAGCGAACCATGAACATATTGCAACACCCTACAGCTAGGGCCCCTAACGTTTGCGCGAGATGGAGCGCACTGTAGGACAGCAACATAAATAAAATATACAATCATACCAACCAATATCACAATTAACCCGTAGGACAAAACAAATCTACTCAAACATCACAGGATAACCATAGATCACTGGAAAATAATATATGGAGTTGAGCACCATGTTTAAGTAGAGATTACAGCGGGGGGGGGGGGAGAGGTGTTACACCGCTACATAGAGGGGGATAAAGTTGGTGTTGATGGTAGCAAGGTTGTTGCTATAGATCGCCGTCGCGATCCTAGCCCCGGTGGCGTTCCGGCGCCACCTGGAGAGAGGGGGAGAAAGCCCCCTCCTTCTTCTTCTTCCTTGGCCTCCCCCCTAGATGGGAGGAGGGATCCCCCTCTGGTCCATGGCCTCCATGGCTGTGGAGGGGCGAGAGCCCCTCTGAGATTGGATCTGTCTCTCTGTCCTCTTCTGTTTCGTAATCCCTAGATCTGGCCGAAAACCATTTCTTATATTCCCGGAGGTCCGTAACTCCGATTGCGCTCATCTTTTTACACAATTTTTTTCCAGATATAAGCTTCCTTGCGCCCGAAGTACATCTCCAACCCACGTACGAGGTGGGCACAACCCACCACGCCACGCCTGGCTCCTCTGGCGCACCTTGGTGGGTTGTCCCACCACGGGCTTCATTTGCGGTGATTCCAACTCCCAAAAATCACAAATATTCCAAAATAATTCTCCGTGGAGTTGCATCATGTTTGGACTTCGTTTGATATGGATTTTCTGTGATACAAAAACAGGCAACAAACAAGAACTGGCACTGGGCACTGGATAAGTAAGTTAGTCCAAATAAATCATATAAAAAGTTGCCAAAAGTATGTAAAAGGTGAATAATATTTGCATGAAACAATGAAAAATTATAGATATGATGGAGACGTATCAGCATCCCCAAGCTTAATTCCTGCTCGTCCTCGAGTAGGTAAATGATAAAAAGATAATTTTTGATGTGGAATGCTAACTAACATAAACTTGATCATATGTCTAGTCATGACATGAATATTGATACATAAGTGATTCAAAGCAATAGTCTATGATTTGACATAAAGACATCAATACTCAGGCATCCAAACAAACAATCATGTCTTTCAGAATATGAAATGCTAAAGAACCTTATCCCTACAAAATCATATAGCCTTGTCATGCTCTGTCTTCTTAGCTCACAATATAAATCATGTAGTATCCTGGTGTCAGCCAAGCAATTGGTTCATACTTTCTAACGCGCTTCAGCATTTTCAACCCTCACGCAATACATGAGTGCAAGCCATGGATATAGCACTATTGGTGGAATAGAGTATAATGATAGTGTTGGGAATCGTAGTAATTTCAAAAAAATATCCTATGCACACGCAAGATCATGGTGATGCATAGCAATGAGAGGGGGAGTGTATCTTCATACCCTTGAAGATCGCTAAGCGGAAGCGTTTATCAACGCGGTTGATGTAGTCATACGTCTTCACGATCCGACCGATCCAAATACCGAACACACGGCACCTCCGAGTTCTGCACACGTTCAGCTCGATGACGTCCTCGCCTTCTCGATCTAGCAAGACGGGCGAAGTAGTAGATGAGTTCTGGCAGCACGATGGCGTGGTGACTGTGTTGGTGAAGAACAATCTCCACAGGGCTTTGCCTAAGCACTACGGAAACTATGACGGAGGATAAACTAGAGGGGACGGGGTTGCCGGCACACGGCTTGGTGTTTCTTGATGTGTCTTTGGTGCTAGCCCAGCCCCTCTATTTATATGTTGAGCCCTAGGATCGAAACTTGGAGTAAAAGCCTCCTCAAAGTCAGTTTTGCCCGAAAGGCAAGAGTCCTACACGGACTCCAGGGCTAGACGCCAGGGTTCCCGGCGTCTAACCCCTAGACGCCAGGGTTCCTGGCATCTAACCTCTGGTCTTTGCAAAACTTCCTTTTGCACTTTCCAAAAGCCTCGTGGGCTTTCCCCTTTGGCCCAAATAACATGTTCTCGTACCCAAACATTTCGGGAAACATCGGGAACCCCTTCCGGTGAATTCCGGAACCCTTCCAGAGATCAAACACTATTATCCCATATATTAAACTTTATCTCCGGACCATTCCGGAATTCCTCGTCATGTCCATGATCTCATCCGGAACTCCGAACAACATTCGGTCACCAACATACATAACTCATATAATACTATATCGTCAACGAAACATTAAGCGTGCGGACCCTACGGGTTCGAGAACTATGTAGACATGACTGAGACACGTCTCCGATCAATAACCAATAGCGGGACCTGGATGCCCATATTGGCTCCCACAAATTCTACGAAGATCTTTATCGGTCAAACTGCATAACAACATACGTTGTTCCCTTTATCATCGGTATGTTACTTGCCCGAGATATGATCGTCGATATCTCAATACCTAGTTCAATCTCGTTACCGGCAAGTCTCTTTACTCGTTCCATAATACATCATCCCGCAACTAACTCATTAGTTGCAATGCTTGCAAGGCTTTAAGTTATGTGCATTACCGAGTGGGCCCAGAGATACCTCTCCGACAATCGGAGTGACAAATCCTAATATCGAAATACGCCAACCCAACAAGTACCTTTGGAGACACATGTAGAGCACCTTTATAATCACCCAGTTACATTGTGACGTTTGGTAGCACACAAAGTGTTCCTCCGGTAAATGGGAGTTGCATAATCTCATAGTCATAGGAACATGTATAAGTCATGAAGAAAGCAATAGCAACATACTAAACGATCGAGTGCTAAGCTAACAGAATGGGTCAAGTCAATCACATCATTCTTCTAATGATGTGATCCCATTAATCAAATGACAACACATGTCTATGGCTAGGAAACATAACCATCTTTGATCAACGAGCTAGTCAAGTAGAGGCATACTAGTGACACTCTGTTTGTCTATGTATTCACACAAGTATTATGTTTCCGGTTAATACAATTCTAGCATGAATAATAAACATTTATCATGATATAAGGAAATAAATAATAACTTTATTATTGCCTCTAGGGCATATTTCCTTTAGTCTCCCACTTGCACTAGAGTCAATAATCTAGATTACACAGTAATGATTCTAACACCCATGGAGCCTTGGTGCTGATCATGTTTTGCTCGTGGAAGAGGCTTAGTCAACGGGTCTGCAACATTTAGATCCATATGTATCTTGCAAATTTCTATGTCTCCCACCTGGACTAGATCCCGGATGGAATTGAAGCGTCTCTTGATGTGCTTGGTTCTCTTGTGAAATCTGGATTCCTTCGCCAAGGCTATTGCTCCAGTATTGTCACAAAAGATTTTCATTGGACCTGATGCACTAGGTATGACACCTAGATTGGATATGAACTCCTTCATCCAGACTCCTTCATTTGCTGCTTCGGAAGCAGCTATGTATTCTGCTTCACACGTAGATCCTGCCACAACGCTTTGTTTAGAACTGCACCAACTGACAGCTCCACTGTTCGATGTAAACACGTATCCGGTTTGCGATTTAGAATCATCCGGATCAGTGTCAAAGCTTGCATCAAAGTAACCATTTACAATGAGCTCTTTGTCACCTCCATAAACGAGAAACATATCCTCCGTCCTTTTCAGGTATTTCAGGATGTTCTTGACCGCTGTCCAGTGATCCACTCCTGATTACTTTGGTACATCCCTGCTAGACTTATAGCAAGGCACACATCAGGTCTGGTACACAACATTGCATACATGATAGAGCCTATGGCTGAAGCATAGGGAACATCTTTCATTTTCTCTCTATCTTCTGCATTGGTCGGGCATTGAGTCTTACTCAACTTCACACCTTGCAACACAGGCAAGAACCCTTTCTTTGCTTGATCCATTTTGAACTTCTTCAAAACTTTGTCAAGGTATGTGCTTTGTGAAATTCCAATTAAGCGTCTTGATCTATCTCTATAGATTTTGATGCCCAATATATAAGCAGCTTCATCGAGGTCCTTCATTGAAAAACTCTTATTCAAGTATCCCTTTATGCTATCTAGAAATTCTATATCATTTCCAATCAACAATATGTCATCCACATATAATATTAGAAATGCTACAGAGCTCCCACTCACTTTCTTGTAAATACAAGCTTCTCCAAAAGTCTGTATAAAACCAAATGCCTTGATCACACTATCAAAGCATTTATTCCAACTCCGAGAGGCTTGCACCAGTCCATAAATGGATCGCTGGAGCTTGCACACTTTGTTAGCTCCCTTTGGATCGACAAAACCTTCTGGTTGCATCATATACAACCCTTCTTCCAGAAATCCATTCAGGAATGCAGTTTTGACATCCATTTGCTAAATTTCATAATCATAAAATGCAACAATTGCTAACATGATTCAGACAGACTTAAGCATCGCTACGGATGAGAAAGTCTCATCGTAGTCAATCCCTTGAACTTGTCGAAAACCTTCCGCAACAAGTCGAGCTTTATAGACAGTAACATTACCGTCAGCGTTAGTCTTCTTTTTGAAAATCCATTTATTCACAATGGCTTGCCGATCATCGGGCAAGTCAACCAAAGTCCACACTTTGTTCTCATACATGGATCCCATCTCAGATTTCATGGCCTCAAGCCATTTTGCGGAATCTGAGCTCACCATCGCTTCTTCATAGTTTGTAGGTTCGTCATGGTCTAGTAACATAACTTCCAGAACAGGATTACCGCACCACTCTGGTGCGGATCTTACTTTGTTTGACCTACGAGGTTCAGTAACAACTTGATCTGAAGTTCCATGATCATCATCATTAACTTCCTCACTAATTGGTGTGGACGTCACAGGAACCGGTTTCTGTGATGAACCACTTTTCAATAAGGCAGCAGGTACAGTTACCTCATCAAGTTCTACTTTCCTCCCAGTCACTTCTTTCGAGAGAAACTCCTTCTCTAGAAAGGATCCATTCTTAGCAACGAATGTCTTGCCTTCAGATCTTTGATAGACGGTGTACCCAACAGTCTCCTTTGGGTATCCTATGAAGATACATTTCTCCGATTTGGGTTCGAGCTTATCAGGTTGAAGCTTTTTCACCTAAGCATCGCAGCCCCAAACTTTAAGAAACGACAACTTTGGTTTCTTGCCAAACCACAGTTCATAAGGCATCATCTCAACGAATTTTGATGGTGCCCTATTTAACATGAATGCAGCCGTCTCTAAAGCATAACCCCAAAACGATAGCGGTAAATCAGTAAGAGACATCATAGATCGCACCATATCTAGTAAAGTACGATTACGACATTCGGACACACCATTACATTGTGGTGTTCCGGGTGGCGTGAGTTGCGAAACTATTCCGCATTGTTTCAAATGTAGACCAAATTCGTAACTCAAATATTCTCCTCCATGATCAGATCGTAGAAACTTTATTTTCCTGTTATGATGATTTTCATCTTCACTCTGAAATTCTTTGAACTTTTCAAATGTTTCAGACTTATGTTTCATTAAGTAGATATACCCATATCTGCTTAAATCATCTGTGAAGGTGAGGAAATAACGATATCCGCCACGAGCCTCAACATTCATCGGACCACATACATCTGTATGTATGATTTCCAACAAATCTGTTGCTCTCTCCATAGTACCGGAGAACGGCGTTTTAGTCATCTTTCCCATGAGGCACAGTTCGCAAGTACCAAGTGATTCATAATCAAGTGGTTCCAAAAGTCCATCAGTATGGAGTTTCTTCATGCGCTTTACACCGATATGACCTAAACGGCAGTGCCACAAATAAGTTGCACTATCATTATCAACTCTGCATCTTTTGGCTTCAACATTATGAATATGTGTATCACTACTATCGAGATTCATCAAAAATAGACCACTCTTCAAGGGTGCATGACCATAAAAGATATTACTCATATAAATAGAACAACCATTATTCTCTGATTTAAATGAATAATCGTCTCGCATCAAACAAGATAATGTTCATGCTCAACGTTGGCACCAAATAACAATTATTAGGTCTAACACTAATCCCGTAGGTAGATGTAGAGGTAGTGTGCTGACGGCGATCACATCGACTTTGGAACTGTTTCCCACACGCATCGTCACCTCATCCTTGGCCAGAGTTCGCTTAATCTGTAGTTCCTGTTTTGAGTTGCAAATATTAGCAACAGAACCAGTATCAAATACCCAGGTGCTACTGCGAGCTCTAGTAAGGTACACATCAATAACATGTATATCACATATACCTTTGTTCACCTTGCCATCCTTCTTATCCGCCAAATACTTGGGGCAGTTCCGCTTCCAGTTACCAGTCTGCTTGCAGTAGAAGCACTCAGTCTCAGGCTTAGGTCCAGACTTGGGTTTCTTCTCCTGAGCAGCAACTTGCTTGCTGTTCTTCTTAAAGTTCCCCTTTTTCTTCCCTTTACCCTTTTTCTTGAAACTGGTGGTCTTATTGACCATCAACACTTGATGCTCCTTCTTGATTTCTACCTCCGCAGCCTTTAGCCTTGCGAAGAGCTCGGGAATCGTCTTATCCATCCCTTGCATGTTATAGTTCATCACGAAGCTCTTGTAGCTTGGTGACAGTGATTGAAGAATTCTGTCAATGACGCTATCATCCGGAAGATTAACTCCCAGTTGAATCAAGTGATTATTATACCCAGACATTTTGAGTATATGCTCACTGATAGAACTATTCTCCTCCATCTTGCAGCTGTAGAACTTATTGGAGACTTCATATCTCTCAATCCGGGCATTTGCTTGAAATATTAACTTCAACTCTTGGAACATCTCATATGCTCCATGACATTCAAAACGTCGTTGAAGTCCCGGTTCTAAGCCGTAAAGCATGGCACACTGAACTATTGAGTAGTCATCAGCTTTGCTCTGCCAGATGTTCATAACATCTGGTGTTGCTCCTGCAACAGGTTTGGCACCTAGCAGTGCTTCCAGGACGTAATTATTCTGTGCAGCAATGAGGATAATCCTCAAGTTACGGACCCGTGTAATTGCTACCATCATCTTTCAACTTTGCTTTCTCAAGGAACGCATTAAAATTCAACAGAACAACAACACGGGCCATCTATCTACAATCAACATAGACGAGCAAGATACTATCAGGAACTAAGTTCATGATAAATTTAAGTTCAATTAATCATATTACTTAAGAACTCCCACTTAGATAGACATCCCTCTAATCCTCTAAGTGATCACGTGATCCAAATCAACTAAACCATAACCGATCATCACGTGAAATGGAGTAGCTTTCAATGGTAAACATCATTATGTTGATCATATCTACTATATGATTCACGCTCGACCTTTCGGTCTTAGTGTTCCGAGGCCATATCTGCATATGCTAGGCTCGTCAAGTTTAACCTGAGTATTCTGCATGTGCAAAACTGGCTTGCACCCGTTGTAGATGGACGTAGAGCTTATCACACCCGATCATCACGTGGTGTCTGGGCACAACGAACTTTGGCAACGGTGCATACTCAGGGAGAACACTTTTATCTTGAAATTTTAGTGAGAGATCATCTTATAATGCTACCGTCAATCAAAGCGAGATAAGATGCATAAAAGATAAACATCACATGCAATCAATATAAGTGATATGATATGGCCATCATCATCTTGTGCTTGTGATCTCCATCTCCGAAGCACCGTCATGATCACCATCGTCACCGGCGCGACACCTTGATCTCCATCGTAGCATCATTGTCGTCTCGCCAACTATTGCTTCTACGACTATCGCTACCGCTTAGTGATAAAGTAAAGAAATTACAGGGCAATTTCATTGCATACAATAAAGCGACAACCATATGGCTCCTGCCAGTTGCTGATAACTCGGTTACAAAACATTATCATCTCATACAATAAAATATAGCATCATGCCTTGACCATATCACATCACAACATGCCCTGCAAAAACAAGTTAGACGTCCTCTACTTTGTTGTTGCAAGTTTTACGTGGCTGCTACGGGCTTAGCAAGAACCGTTCTTACCTACGCATCAAAACCACAACGATAGTTCATCAAGTTAGTGTTGTTTTAACCTTCTCAAGGACCGGGCGTAGCCACACACGGTTGAACTAAAGTTGGAGAAACTGACACCCGCCAGCCACCTGTGTGCAAAGCACGTCGGTAGAACCAGTCTCACGTAAGCGTACGCGTAATGTCGGTCCGGGCCGCTTCATCCAACAATACCGCCGAACCAAAGTATGACATGTTGGTAAGCAGTATGACTTGTATCGCCCACAACTCACTTGTGTTCTACTCGTGCATATAACATCTAGGCATAAAACCTGGCTCGGATGCCACTGTTGGGGAACGTAGTAATTTCAAAAAATAAGTCCTACGCACACGCAAGATCATGGTGATGCATAACAACGAGAGGGGGAGTGTATCTTCATACCCTTGAAGATCGCTAAGCGGAAGCATTTATCAGCGCGGTTGATGTAGTTGTACGTCTTCACGATCCGACCGATCCAAGTACCGAACGCACTTCACCTCCGAGTTCTGCACACGTTCAGCTCGATGGCATCCTCGCCTTCTCGATCCAGCAAGACGAGCGAAGTAGTAGATGAGTTCCGGCAGCACGACGGCGTGGTGACGGTGTTGGTGAAGAACAATCTCCGCAGGGCTTCGCCTAAGCGCTACGAAAACTATGACGGAGGATAAACTAGAGGGGACGGGGTTGCCGGCACACGGCTTGGTGTTTCTTGATGTGTCTTTGGTGCTAGCCCTACCCCTCTATTTATATGTTGAGCCCTAGGGTCGAAACTTGGAGTAAAAGCCTCCTCAAAGTCGGTTTTGCCCGAAAGGCAAGTCCTACACAGACTCCAGGGCTAGACGCCAGGGTTCCCGGCGTCTGCCCCCTAGACGCCAGGGTTCCTGGCGTCTAGCCTCTGATCTCCGCAAAACTTCCTTTTGCACTTTCCAAAAGCCTCGTGGTCTTTCCCCTTTGGCCCAAATAACGTGTTCTCGTACCCAAACATTTCGGGAAACATCCGGAACCCCTTCCAGTGAATTCCGGAACCCTTCCGGAGATCAAACACTATTATCCCATATATTAAACTTTATCTCCGGACCTTTCCGGAGTTCCTCATGTCCATGATCTCATCCGGAACTCCGAACAACATTCGGTCACCAACATACGTAACTCATATAAAACTATATCATCAACGAAACGTTAAGCGTGCGAACCCTACGGGTTCGAGAACTATGTAGACATGACCGAGACACGTCTCCGGTCAATAACCAATAGCGGGACCTGGATGCCCATATTGGCTCCCACATATTCTACGAAGATCTTTATCGGTCAAACCGCATAACAACATACGTTGTTCCCTTTGTCATCGGTATGTTACTTGCCCGAGATTCGATCGTCGGTATCTCAATACCTAGTTCAATCTCGTTACCGGCAAGTCTCTTTACTCATTCCATAATACATCATCCCGCAACTAACTCATTAGTTCTAATGCTTGCAAGGCTTTAAGTGATGTGCATTACCGAGTGGGCCCAGAGATACCTCTCCGACAATCGGAGTGACAAATCCTAATCTCGAAATACGCCAACCCAACAAGTACCTTCGGAGACACCTGTAGAGCACCTTTATAATCACCCAGTTACAATGTGACATTTGGTAGCACACAAAGTGTTCCTCTGGTAAACGGGAGTTGCATAATCTCATAGTCATAGGAACATGTATAAGTCATGAAGAAAGCAATAGCAACATACTAAATGATCGAGTGCTAAGCTAACAGAATGGGTCAAGTCAATCACATCATTCTTCTAATGATGTGATCCCGTTAATCAAATGACAACACATGTCTATGGCTAGGAAACATAACCATCTTTGATCAATGAGCTAGTCAAGTAGAGGCATACTAGTGACACTATGTTTGTCTATGTATTCACACAAGTATTATGTTTCTGGTTAATACAATTCTAGCATGAATAATAAACATTTATCATGATATAAGGAAATAAATAACAACTTTATTATTGCCTCTAGGGCATATTTCCTTCAGATAGGAGTAAATATAGAGAAGACAAAAAATAAGAATGTCTCACATCGACGCGGCTAACTAACGGGCTACGGAGATGCCCATCAATTGATATCAATGCAAGGAGTAGGGATTGCCATGCAACGGATGCACTAAGAGCTATAAGTGTATGAAAGGTTAATATGAAACTAAATGGGTGTGCATGAAACTCTACTATGAAAAATTCCCTCTAGTATATAAAAGTGACAACATAGGAGACTCTCTATATGAAAAACATGGTGCTACTTTGAAGCACAAGTGTGGTATTTGCATGCCCCTTTTCTTTTCTTTTTTATTCAATTTTTTCCTTTTCTTTTTCTTCTTCTTTTTTTATTTCTTTTTTTCTTTCCTTTTAGTCCGAAGTCTCATCCCGACTTGTGGGGGAATCATGGTCTCCGTCATCCTTTTATCACTGGGGTAATGCTCTAAGAATGAATAATGATAATCATCACACTTCTATTTACTTATAACTCAATACTACAAAATATGACTCTATATGAATGCCTCTGACAATGATCTAGCGTAACATGTATAAAAATGATGAACGGTGGCTGAGCCACAAATGCTATGTCAGCTATATGATCATACAAAGCAATATGAAAATGAATGCTCAAGTTAAACGAAAGCGATGGAAGTTGCATGGCAATATATCTCAGAATGGCTATGGAAAAGCCATAATCGGTAGGTATGGTGGCTGTTTTGAGGAAGATATAATAAGGCTTATGTGTGATAGAGTGTATCATATCACGGGGTTTGGATGCACCGGCGAAGTTTGCACCACGTCTCAAGGTGAGAAAGGGCAATGCACGGTACCGTAGAGGCTAGCAAATTGCGGAAAGGTAAGAGTGCGTATAATCCATGGACTCACATTAGTCATAAAGAACTCATATACTTATTGCAAAAGTTTATTAGCCCTCGAAGCAAAGTAATACTACGCATGCTCCTAGGGGGGAGGTTGGTAGGAGTTAACCATCACGCGCGCCCGACCTTCACACGAAGGTAGACAATGAAGGATAAATTGTGCTCCAACTTTCATAGCATAACGAGAGACTATACGTGCATGCTTCGGGAATCACAAACCTTAACACCAATATTCTTACTAACCACAACCGTTTACTAGTACCTCCCACATATTATCATCTCTATATCGCAAAACTATTGCAAGGAATCAAACATATCATATTTAGTGATCCATAAGTTTTGTGTAGGATTTTATGACTAACCATGCAATTGACCAATTCCTTTTGTCTCTCTAAATAGATATAAGTGAAGC
Source organism: Triticum aestivum (assembly GCF_018294505.1). Classification (NCBI taxonomy): domain Eukaryota; kingdom Viridiplantae; phylum Streptophyta; class Magnoliopsida; order Poales; family Poaceae; genus Triticum; species Triticum aestivum. The sequence goes on along the minus strand of NC_057810.1, from coordinate 441,958,309 downwards.
GTGAGAGTTTAATTCTTTATACAAAATATAATGCTCTAACAAATATAAGTGAAGCAAGAGAGCATTCTATGAACATCGGTTTTCTATGTGAAGAGAAACATGTAATCCAAACTTCAAATGATATATGTGAAGTCCATGAAGCATTCTATAAAGCCACACTCAAAAGATATAAGTGAAGTGCAATGAGCATTCTATAAATCAACCATGGACTATTTCACATCAGCATGGTGCATAAAATGAAAATGAAAACTAAAAGCAAAAGACGCTCCAAGATTTGCACATATGACGCGAACGAAAAGAAACCGAAAACATACCGTTACTTGTTGAAGAAAGATGGGATGCCTTCTGGGGCATCCCCAAGCTTAGATGCTTGAGTCTCCTTGAATATTCACTTGGGGTGCCTTGGGCATCCCCAAGCTTGAGCTCTTGCCTCTCCTCCTTCTCCTCATATCGAGACCTCCTCGATCTTTGATCACTTCATCCACACAAAACTCAACAGAAAGCTCGGTAAGATCCGTTAGTATAATAAAGCAAATCACTACTATAAGTACTGTTGCAAACCAATTCATATTTTGTTTTTGCATTATAGCTACTGTAATATAATTTTTCCATGGCTTATACCACCTATAGAATCGATAGTTTCATCAAAACAAGCAAAACAATGCATCAAAAATAGAATCTGTCTTAAACAGGACAGTCTGTAGTAATTTGAACACTACCATACCTATGGTACACCAAAAATTCTAAAAAAATTAGGAAAAATATAAAATTTGTATAGAAAGACAGTTCAAAAAGTTTCAGAACTGTTTGACGTGCTAGTACAAAATGTCAAATTGTGCACTACAACCGAAGTTTCTGTTCTACACCGCACAAACCAACAAGCAATGTAAACATCCTAAAGGTAAATCTTGGCACATTATTTTTATAATACGATGGAATTGTACAAGGGGATAATTATTTTTGTTGAAAAGTTTCTGTAATTGAGATTCACAAAGTTTCCATGGGCATGAACAAAGTTCAAGGCTAGCTCCCACTTTCACAATGCTCGTCCCTCTCACTTTCACTTTTCTTTTAGTGAAGTTTTAAGTTTCCCCTCTATATATTTTTGTTTTAAAACTTTATAAAAGCACTCAACAGAAATAAATGACTCTCTAAAACTTACGGGTTGTCTCCCTGGCAGCGCTTTCTTTAAAGCCATTGAGCTAGGCATAAAGTGCTCAAGTAATGGATCCACCCGGATCCCAAGGTATATCAAAGCCAATTTTAATGAACAATGATTTGGAATTTAGTAGTGATCACAAAGAAACATATATCAAGCAATGACGAATTCTAACTCTCTTACTATGCATCAGCATGTCATACAAGAACAATTCATGAACATCAAGTAAAGGCCAATACATAGCATAAGCAGTTTCTTGCAATTTTATCGTGTTGGAAACATAAAGGGGCGGAGATGTAGTTCCTCTGTAATAATAATTGCAAGTAGGAGCATCAAGCACATGCATATTACATTCATCAAAATCATCATGTGCAATGGTAAAATGCAACCCATCAACATAATCCTTAATAAGAGCAGACTTCTCCGATATAGTGTAGTTTGGAGAATTCAAAAAGATAATAGGACTATCATGTGTGGGTGCAATAGCAACAATTTCATTCTTAACATAAGGAACTATAGCAAGTTCATCTCCATAAGCATAATTCATATTGGCATCTTGGCCACAAGCATAGCAAGCATCAAGTTCATCAAAAAGGGCTATTTCAAATGAATCAATGAGATCATAGCAGTTATCATAGCATTCATCCTTCGGTAAGAACGAAGGGGCATTAAATAATGTATGAGTTGGAGGGTTACTCTCATTAGAAGGTAGGCACGAGTAGCTAATCCATTCTTCCTCCACTTGTTCTTCGCTCTCCTCATCATCTTTTTCATCCAATGAGCTCACAGTTTCATCAATTCCTTCTTCCATAGACTCCTACAAAATATTAGCCTCTTCTTGGACAACGGAGACTTTCTCAATAAATGCATCAATATCGGAATTGAATTTATAATTATCATAGCAATATTTAAGGATGGCAAAGTTTTCAGGCCTATAAACATCACCATCAAAATCTTCAAACTTTTTAAACAAAGATTCAATTTCATAAGCACCCTTAAAAGCAACAAATTATTCTATTCGTTCCACATCATAATAATCATATATACCTCTAGCATAAGAAGCCAAGGTTTCATTATCATTAAATTCACATGAAAAGGGAAGGTGTGGAGCATTCATCCTAGAGCAACAAGTAAAATCATATCTCAAACATAAATCTCGAGCATACCAATGCAACATAGAAATTTGATCCCATAAAAGTTTCCCTTTTTGTGTCAAGCGATAATCCCTAAAGTATTCACGTTGATCCAATGTTACTACCATTATATAGTTGAATGGGGTTTCTCAGGATTATCAAAGTAGTGCATAATATCTTTTACATAACGAGCATCAAGGGTTTTAGAAGGTTCCCATCTCCATGAGTAGAAAGTACAACTAATTTTTTTGGTGTTTCGTGTTCCATATCCATAACTAAAGATAGAGAACAACTTAGAACAGGAAATAAAAACCACTTAGTGATAAAGCAAACAAGCACACACAAGAATATTCACCCCACGCTATTGCTCCCCGGCAACGGCGCCAGAAAAAGGTCTTGATAACCCACAAGTATAGGGGATCAGTTGTAGCCTATTTCGATAATTAAGAGTGTCAAACCCAACGAGGAGCTAAAGGTAGAACAAATATTCCCTCAAGTTCTATCGAGCACTGATACAACTCTATGCATGCTTGATGTTTGCTTTACCTAAAACAAGTATGAAACTATTTTGCGAGAATAAAACTACGAGTACTTTGCGAGAATAAAACTAAGAATAAATTGCAAGGTAATAAAAGTAGATAGATTTTGTCAACAAGAAAGTCATTTGTCCCTAGGCAATCGATAACAAGTACCGATAATCATTCTTGTAATTTTATATGAGGGAGAGGCATGAGCTAACATACTTTCTCTACTTGGATCATATGCACTTATGATTGGAACTTGCTACGTCTTGAGCTTGTGTTGGTTTTCCTTGAAGAGGAAAGGGTGATGCGGAAATAGTAGCATAAGTATTTCCCTCAGTTTTTGAGAACCAAGGTATCAATCCAGTAGGAGGCTCCTTAAAAGTCCCACGCACCTACACAACAAACAAAGAACTCTCAACCAACGCAATAAAGGGGTTGTCAATCCCTTCATGGCCACTTGCGAAAGTGAGACCTGATAGAGATAGTATAATAAGATAAATATATTTTTGGTATTTTATAATATAGATGCAAAAAGTAAAGATGCAAATAAAAGTAGATTGGAAGAAAATATGATAAGAGATAGACCCGGGGGCCATAGGTTTCACTAGTGGCTTCTCTCAAGATAGCATAGGTATTACGGTGGGTGAACAAATAACTGTCGAGCAATTGATAGAAAAGCGAATAATTATGAGATTATCTAGGCATGATCATGTATATAGGCATCATGTCCGCAACAAGTAGACCGACTCCTGCCTGCATCTACTACTATTACTCCACACATCGACCGACTCCTGCCTGCATCTAGAGTATTAAGTTCATAAAGAACAGGGTAACGCATTAAGCAAGATGACATGATGTAGAGGGATAAACTCAAGTAATATGATGTAAACCCCATCTTTTATCCTCGATGCCAACAATACAATACGTGCCTTGCTGCCCTTGCTGTCACTTGGAAAGGACACCGCAAGATTGAACCCAAAGCTAAGCACTTCTCCCATGTCAAGAAAGATCAATCTAGTAGGCCAAACCAAACTGATAATTCGAAGATACTTGCAAAGATAACTCAATCATACATAAAAGAATTCAGAGAAGATTCAAATATTATTCATAGATAAACTTGATCATAAACCCACAATTCATCGGATCTCGACAAACACACCGCAAAAAGAGCTTACATCGAATAGATCTCCAAAGAGAGGGGGAGAACATTGTATTGAGATCCAAAAAGAGAGAAGAAGCCATCTAGCTAATAACTATGGACCCGTAGGTCTGTGGTAAACTACTCACAACTCATCGGAGGGGCTATGGTGTTGATGTAGAAGCCCTCCATGGTCGATTCCCCCTCCGGCAGAGCGCCGATGAAGGCTCCAAGATGAGATCTCGCGGATACAGAAGGTTACGGCGGTGGAAATTGTGTTTGTTGGCTCCCTGGATGTTTTCGGGGTACGTAGGCTTATATAGGAGGAAGAAGTACGTCGGTGGCCGCCCGAGGGGCCCACGAGACAGGGGGCACGCCCTATAGGGGGGGGGGGGCTCCTATCTCGTGGAGGCCTCGGCTGCCTCTTGACTTGCACTCCAAGTCCTCTGGTTCACATTCGTTCCAAAAATCACGCTCCCGAAGGTTTCATTCCATTTGGACTCCGTTTGATATTCCTTTTCTTCGAAATACTGAAATAGGCAAAAAAAACAGCAATACGGGTTGGGCCTCCGGTTAGTAGGTTAGTCCCAAAAATGATATAAATGTGTAAAATAAAGCCCATAAACATCCAAAAGGGGTAATATAATAGCATGGAACAATAAAAAATTATAGATACGTTGGAGACGTATCAAGCATCCCCAAGCTTAATTCCTGCTCGTTCTCGAGTAGGTAAATGATAAAAAGAGAATTTTTGATGTGGAATGCTACCTAGCATAATTCTCAATGTAATTTTCTTTATTGTGGCATGAATGTTTAGATCCAAATGATTCAAAATAAAAGTTCATATTGATAAAAGAAATAGTAACAATTCAAGCATACTAATCAAAGTAATCATGTCTTCTCAAAATAACATGGCAAAAGAAAGTTCATCCCTACAAAATCATATAGTTAGGCTATGCTTCATTTTCGTCACACAAAGATGTTTCCAACTTCTATACACCCGATGACAAGTCAAGCAATTGTTTCATACTTAAATAATCTCAAACTTTTTCAATCTTCACGCAATACATGAGCGTGAGCCATGGATATGGCACTATGGGTGGAATATAATATGATGATGGGGATTGTGTGGAGAAGACAAAAAAGGAGAAAGTCTCACATTGACGAGGATAATCAACGGGCTATGGAGATGCCCATCAATTGATGTCAACATGAGGAGTAGGGATTGCCATGCAACTGATGCACTAGAGCTATAAATAAATGCTCAACAAAAGAAAACTAGTGGGTGTGCATCCAACTTGCTTGCTCACGAAGACCTAGGGCATTTGAGGAAGCCCATTGTAGGAATATACAAGCCAAGTTCTATAATGAAAAATTCCCACTAGTATGAAAAAAGATAACCTATGAGACTCACTATATGAAAAACATGGTGCTACTTTGAAGCACAATATATGAGACTCACTACATGAAGAACACGGTGCTACTTTGAAGCACAAGTGTGGAAAAGAGATAGTAACATTGCCCTTTTTATTTATTTTCTTTATTTTCTTTTTTTCTTTTCTTTTCTTTTTTGGGCCTTTTTTCTTTCTTTTGGCCTTTCTTCTTTTTCTTCTTCTTGGGCAATGCTCTAATAATGATGATCATCACACTTTCATTGATTACAGCATATGAATTACAACTCGAAACTAGAACAAGATATGACTCTATATGAATGCCTTCGGTGGTGTACCGGGATGGTGCAATGAATCAAGAGTGTCATGTATGAAAATAAATGCATGGTGGCTTTGCCACAAATACGATGTCAACTACATGATCATGCAATGGCAATATGACAAAAGTAAAGTATGTCATGAAGATGATAAACGGAATGGTGGAAAGTTGCATGGCAATATATCTCGGAATGACTATGGAAATGCCATAATAGGTAGGTATGGTGGCTGTTTTGAGGAAGATAAAAGGAGGTTTATGTGTGATAGAGTGTATCATATCACGGGGTTTGGATGCACCGGCGAAGTTTGCACCAACTCTCAAGGTGATAAAGGGCAATGCACGGTACTGAAGAGGCTAGCAATGGTGGAAAGGTAAAAGTGTGTATAATCCATGGACTAAACATTAGTCAAAAGAACTCATATACTTATTGCAAAAATTTAGAAGTCATCAAAAATCAAGCACTACGCGCATGCTCCTAGGGGGGTAGATTGGTAGGAAAAGACCATCGCTCGTCCCCGACCGCCACTCATAAGGATGCACAAGCCAGGTACACTTCATGTTTCAAATTTGTTACATAACTTTAACCATACGTGCATGCTATGGGACTTGCTAACTTCGACACAAGCATTCTTTAAATTCATAATCACCCAACTAGCATGACTTTAATATCACTACCTCCATATCTCAAAACAATTATCAAGTATCAAATTGATCATAGCATCCAATTCACTTCCTATGATAGTTTTTATTATACCCAACTTGGATGCCTACCATTCTAGGACCAATTTTATAACCATAGCAAATACCATGCTGTTCTAAAAGACTCTAAAAAGATATAAGTGAAGCATGAGAGACTAGCAATTTCTACAAAAATAAGCCACCGCCATGCTCTAAAAGATATAAGTGAAGCACTAGAGCAAAAACTATCAAGCTCAAAAGATATAGGTGAAGCACATAGAGTATTCTAGCAAATTCTAATCAAGTAGACTTCTCCCAAAAGGTGTGTACAGCAAGGATGATTGTGGTAAACTAAAAAGCAAATACTAATATAATACATGACGCTCCAAGCAAAACACATATCATGTGGCGAATAAAAATATAGCTCCAAGTAAAGTTACCAATGAATGAAGACGACAGAGGGGATGCCTTCCCGGGGCATCCCCAAGCTTAGGCTTTTGGCTATCCTTGAATATCTCGGGGTGCCATGGGCATCCCCAAGCTTAGGCTCTTGCCACTCCTTATTCCATAGTCCATAAAAGCTTTACCCAAAACTTGAAAACTTCACAACACAAAACTCAACAGGAAATCTTATAAGCTCCGTTAGTGAAAGAAAACAAAACCACCACATAAGGTACTGTAATAAACTCATTCTTTATTTATTTTGGTGTTAAACCTACTGTAATACAACTTCTCTATGGTTTATAAACTAATTTACTAGCCATAGATGCATCGAAATAAGCAAACAACACACGAAAAACAGAATCTGTCAAAAACAGAACAGTCTGTAGAAATCTGTAACTAACGCAAACTTCTGAAACTCTAAAAATCCTACCAAAATAGGAAGTCCTGGATAATTTGTCTATTGATCAGCAGAAAAAAGAATCAAGCAAAAGCACGTTTCTGTGATTTAACAAAACTAAATTTGTTTGCGCAAAGTTTCTGTTTTTCAGCAGAATCAAATCAACTATCATCATAGGTTATTCTATAGGTTCTTCTTGGCACAAACACTAATTAAAAGATAAAAACACATCTAAACATAAGGTAGATGCAAGATTTATTACTAAACAGGAACAAAAACAAAAAATACAAATAAAATCGGGTTGCCTCCCAACTAGCGCTATCGTTTAACGCCCCTAGCTAGGCGTAAAAGCGAGGATAGATCTAAGTAGTGCCATCTTTGGCACTAAATTCCTCAATAGAGCACTTGTAATCTTTAGGGGTTTCTCCCTTTTTAGCAATGGCTGAACCTTTAGGCAAAAATTCAAGAAATTCGTTGGTAGCAAAAGGTTCCTTAATGATAGAGAGACAATTGGGATGAACACTTATGGATTTGAGATCCGCGTCTCCCTTACTAGAAGATTCACCCTTATTTTTAGGAACATAAATAAACTTGGCAGTTTTAGTGGGGGGTTTTGGAGTGTTTTTCATGGAGAAAAACGCGGAACCTAAGTTTGTAATGATATCCTCAAGTTTACCGATTCTAGCAGAGTCTAGATCTATTTTCTCATTGACTATAGGTTCTTTTTCTTTCAGATTTTTCAAAGTAACTCCAACCCTAGATCCATATTGGTTAATGTGATTATGAATCTTTTTATCCAAATATTTCAATCAACTCAACAGTGACAATTTTATTTTCAATAATCTCAAGCCGTTGCATAACGTGTTCTAAAGTTAAAACAGTTCCATTGACCAAAAGAGGTGGTGGGACAAACAAATCTAACATAGCATTATAAGCATCAAACATATGGATACTCATGAAATCGCCTCCGGCAACAGTATCAAGAACACATCTATTCCAAGGAGTGATGCCTACATAAAAATTGTGGAGAAGAACGGAAGTAGAAAGCTTCCTAGTAGATTTATATTGGGCATTGCAAATTCTATGCCAAGCATCTTTTAAATTTTCTCCCTCCCTTTTCTTAAAATTGAGAATTTAATGTTCGGGAGTAATAATAAGGATAGGAGGACTAGGCATGATGACAAGGTAAATGAACTAGCACATGGGCAAATGGAAAAAGGCAAGCGAAAGAGAGAGAAGGAGATTGGGAAAGAGAGGGCGAATAAAACGGCAAGGGTGAAGTGGGGGAGAGGAAAACAAGAGGCAAATGGCAAATAATGTAAATGCGAGGGAGATGAGTTTGTGATGGGTACTTGGTATGTCTTGACTTGAGTGAAGACCTCCCCGGCAACGGCGCCAGAAATCCTTCTTGCTATGTCTTGAGCTTGCGTTGGTTTTCCTTGAAGAAGAAAGGGTGATGCAGCGATAGTAGCGTAAGTATTTCCCTCAGTTTTTGAGAACCAAGGTATCAATCCAGTAGGAGGCTCCTCAAAAGTCCCACACACCTACACAAACAAACAAGAACTCATAACCAACGCAATAAAGGAGTTGTCAATCCCTTCACGGCCACTTGCAAAAGTGAGATTTGATAGAGATAGTATAATAAGATAAATATATTTTTGGTATTTCATAATATAGATGCAAAAAGTAAAGATGCAAATAAAAGTAGATTGGAAGCAAATATGATAAGAGATAGACCCAGGGGCCATAGGTTTCACTAGTGGCTTCTCTCAAGATAGCATAGGTATTACGGTGGGTGAACAAATTACTGTCGAGCAATTGATAGAAAAGAGAATAATTATGAGATTAGCTAGGCATGATCATGTATATAGGCATCAAGTCCGCAACAAGTAGACTGACTCCTGCCTGCATCTACTACTATTACTCCACACATCGACCGACTCCTGCCTGCATCTAGAGTATTAAGTTCATAAAGAACAGGGTAACGCATTAAGCAAGATGACATGATGTAGAGGGATAAACTCAAGTAATATGATGTAAACCCCATCTTTTATCCTCGATGCCAACAATACAATACGTGCCTTGCTGCCCTTGCTGTCACTTGGAAAGGACACCGCAAGATTGAACCCAAAGCTAAGCACTTCTCCCATGTCAAGAAAGATCAATCTAGTAGGCCAAACCAAACTGATAATTCGAAGATACTTGCAAAGATAACTCAATCATACATAAAAGAATTCAGAGAAGATTCAAATATTATTCATATATAAACTTGATCATAAACCCACAATTCATTGGATCTCGACAAACACACCGCAAAAAGAGTTTACATCGAATAGATCTCCACAAGAGAGGGGGAGAACATTGTATTGAGATCCAAAAAGAGAGAAGAAGCCATCTAGCTAATAACTATGGACCCGTAGGTCTGAGGTAAACTACTCACAACTCATCGGAGGGGCAAGGATATTGATGTAGAAGCCCTCCGTGGTCGAAACTAGAACAAGATCAATCTAGTAGGCCAAACCAAACTGATAATTCGAAGATACTTGCAAAGATAAGTCAATCATACATAAAAGAATTCAGAGAAGATTCAAATATTATTCATATATAAACTTGATCATAAACCCACAATTCATTGGATCTCGACAAACACATCGCAAAAAGAGTTTACATCGAATAGATCTCCACAAGAGAGGGGGAGACCATTGTGTTGAGATCCAAAAAGAGAGAAGAAGCCATCTAGCTAATAACTATGGACCTGTAGGTCTATGGTAAACTACTCACAACTCATCGGAGGGGCTATGGTGTTGATGTAGAAGCCCTCCGTGGTCGATTCCCCCTCCGGCAGAGCGCCGATGAAGGCTCCAAGATGAGATCTCGCGGATACAGAAGGTTACGGCGGTGGAAATTGTGTTTCGTTGGCTCCCTGGATGTTTTCGGGGTACGTAGGCTTATATAGGAGGAAGAAGTACGTCGGTGGTCGCCTGAGGGGCCCACGAGACAGGGGGGCGTGCCCTATAGGGGGGCACCCTCCTATCTCGTGGAGGCCTCGGCTGCTTCTTGACTTGCACTCCAAGTCCTCTGGATCATGTTCGTTCCAAAAATCACGCTCCTGAAGGTTTCATTCAATTTGGACTCCGTTTGGTATTCCTTTTCTTCAAAATACTGAGATAGGCAAAAAAACAGCAATACAGGCTGGGCCTCCAGTTAGTAGGTTAGTACCAAAAATGATATAAATGTTTGAAATAAAGCCCATAAACATCCAAAAGGGGTAATATAATAGCATGGAACAATAAAAAATTATAGATACGTTGGAGACGTATCAGAACTCTAGCAAGCATCCGCAACTACTAAAGATCATTAAGGTCGTGAAACCCAACCATAGCATTAAGTGTCAATTCCTCTTTACTCCCATACGTCATACCCCACCTACTCGGGTTTAAGTTTCTGTCACTCTCGCAACCCACCGTAAGCAAACCATGAACATATTGCAACACCCTACAGCGGGGGGCCCTCACATTTGCGCGAGACGGAGGGAACCGTAGGACAACACCATAAATAAAAAATACAATCATACCAACCAAGATCACGACTAACCCATAGGACAAAATGGATCTACTCAAACATCATAGCATAACCATAGATCATTGGGAAATAATGTATGGATCTGAGCACCATGTTTAAGAAGAGATTACAGCGGGGGAAAGAGGTGTTACACCGCTGCATAGAGGGGGAGAAAGTTGGTGTTGACGGTGGCAAGGTTGTTGATGTAGATCGCCGTCACGATCCTAGCCCCAGCGGCGTTCTGGCGCCACCGGGAGAGAGGGGGAGAGAGCCCCCTCCTTCTTCTTCTTCCTTGGCCTCCCCTCCTAGATGGGAAGAGGGTTCCCCCTCTGGTACATGGCCTCCATGGTTGTGGAGGGGTGAGAGCCCCTCCGAGATTGGATCTGTCTCTCTGTCCTCTTCTGTTTCGCATTCCCCAGATCTGGCCGAAAACCGTTTTTGATATTCCTGAAGATCCGTAACTCCGATTGCGCGGATCTTTATACATGATTTTTTTTTCTAGATATAAGATTCCTTGCACCCGAAGTACAGCTCCAACTGACGTACGAGGTAGGCACAACCCACCACACCACTCCTGGATCCTCTAGCGCGCCCTGGTGGTTTGTGCCCACCACGGGCCTCCGTTTCGGTGATTCCAACTCCCCAAAATCACAAATATTCCAAAATAATTCTCCGTCGAGTTGCATCACGTTTGGACTTTGTTTGATATGGATTTTCTGCGATACAAAAATAGGCAACAAACAGGAACTGTCACTCGGCACTATATAAGTAAGTTAGTCCAAATAAATCATATAAAAAGTTGCCAAAAGTATGTAAAAGGTGAATACTATTGGCATGAAACAATCAAAAATTATAGATACAACGGAGACGTATCACGCTTATAAACCACTCTCGAGGCCTCTCAGCTAGCGAGGTGGGAGTAAACATCCCACCGCACCGCGCGAGTTATAGCACAAGGCCTCTGCTTCCCGCCCTTTGGACTGACGAAAACTGACCTTTGGTCCCGGTTGGTGGCACGAACTGGGACTAAAGGTGGGCATTGGTCCCGGTTGGTGCCACGAACCGGGACCAATGCTTCTTGTATATAAGCAAACACTTAGAAATTTTTCCAAAGCCATCTCTGCAGTTTCTCCTCTCCTCCGACAGCACCAACGACGCCGCTAGGATGATCCGACGCCGTCCCCCCTCCCCTCTTCGCGCCCTGCCCCGAGGTCGTCGCCTCGCCTCTGCCCTGCCATCGCCATCGCCTCCCTGAGCCCTGCCCCGACGTCGTCATTGCCGCGCCCTGCCCCGACGCTTCCTCACCCCGCTCCCCTCGCCGCGCCCTGCCCCGACGCCATCGCCGCACCCCTGCCCCGACGTCACCATCGCCGCGCCCCTGCCTCGACGCCTCCCCCGCACGCCCCCTCGTCGTCGGCCGACCCTCTAGTGAGCTCCTCGCTGCATGCTCTGCTTGCTGCCGCCGCCGCACACTCTGCTTGCCGTCGCCACCACACGTTGATACACATTTTTGTTCATATGAAGTATTATTAGGAGATATATGTAATCATTAGTTATACAAATTTCTAATTTTTATGTATGTATGTTCATCTGCAAAAGTTACATTTAAGAAGAAAAGGAAATGTATGTATGTTCATATGCAAATAATATGCAAAAGTTAGAATTTTTTATGTTCATAGAATTTTTTTGGTGATATTGTAAAATATGAACATTTGGAATATGGATGGATGGGTGGATGTATATATATAGAAAATGTTCATATGATGTTTTTTTTGTTCAGATAATTTTTGGCGATATTGTAGAATATGAACTTTTTTTCATAGAACTTTTTGATGGATATGGATATGTATGCATTGATATATGAGCAATGATGTTAATAGAAAGTCTTTTGTTCATAGAGCTTTTCATAGAAAGTTTTTTGTCCCCGATAACTTACTAAGTTACTAAGTTAAAATGTTCATATATTCCAAGCATATCAAGTGTTGTATTTTCTCTCGAAACGTATCCTCGATAACTTTGACATGAGGGAGGACGTCGATCAACCCCCTCTCACCCGACCAACTCTCAAGTCCACCCAAATCAGGACTGAAA